>NC_140177.1:72030024-72035024 GCF_963971535.1 Notolepis coatsorum | reverse complement strand
TCTGCTTATTATACTCCCCTCAGCTGCTCCGGCTGCCGGAGAACACCACGTCTTTTGTAAAAGACAAGGGAATCCTGCCAGAATCGCTACATTCAGAGGAAGTTAAATGTGCCATATCCGAGTCCAATTAACCCGCGTCCGCCACTCGGCTCCTCCCGTCTTCAGCAACAACAACAACAACAGATGGTTTTAAGGACCTTAAAAGTCTCCTCTCCTACCTGTCCTACTCCCTCCTTCTCCCTCACTACTTCTCTCTTCTCTCACTCCACCCCAATGTCCCCAGCTGATGTTCAAGAGGGTGACAGGTCACTCTGTCCAAAGTAATAAATATGCATTCAGTCCAATGAGAAGGTGTGTCCTAACTTTTGTCTGGTACTATATACATAGATATACACACAGCATAGTTGAGAGGAGGACTCAACATCATCACAAAGATTGAATTCTGGCCGATCTAGTAGGAGATATGCCCAGGTGGTGCGATGAAAAGCACTGAAATAAAACTGGTCTGGTTTGTCGCGAGGTCTGTGGTCAGGCGGCACGGTGGAGTAGTGGTTAACACTGTCTCCCCCTAGTGGCACGGTGGTGTAGTGGTTAACACTGTCTCCCCCTAGTGGCACGGTGGTGTAGTGGTTAACACTGTCGCCTCACAGCAAGAAGGTCCAGGGTTCGATTCCCGCTTGGGGACCAGGTTTCCATGATGCCAGTTACCCAGGTGGGGTATCTCCCAGGCCTTTCTGTGTGGAGTTTGCATGTTCTCCCCGTGCTCGCAAGGGTTTCCCCCCGATAAGATAAACCCAATGGAAAAACATGCACAACAACAGATCGCTAACGCTGTGGCGTCCTTGACGAAGACGGACAGGAGCACTTGGATTGGTCCCCGGGGCGCGGCTCACATTGACGGCCTATCTGCTCCCGGCTGCCCATGGGGGGAAGGACAACGGGATGGGAAAAGTGCAGAGAGACATTTCATCCATCGGCGTCTCAGTATGTGTGTTCCTGTGGGTCGCCCATCTTGCGTGTGTATGTTAAACTGCATGACAAATAAAGACTTCTAGTCTAACAATTATTATTATTAATTAAATTATTATTATATTATTATTATTATTATTATTATTATTATTATTATTAACATCACCGTTATGATACAACCACTTACTCATGTATTCCACACACTCATCCATTGCATACAGATCTCTCTTTAAATTATAATATATATTTTTTTTTACAAAGTGCATTTATTTAGGTCAGTCATATTCTTAACCTTAGGCGATTCATGCCCTTGCACTTTGCACTCTCTTTCTGTTGCCAAAATGCAGACCAATATACTGTCCATCACCATTGTGTTTAGAAAATGTAAAAGAATCTATGCACACACACACACACCTACATAACAACCTCTCACTGGTCTCCCCCTCTCACTGGTCTCCCCCTCTCACTGGTCTCCCCCACTGGTCTCCCCCTCTCACTGGTCTCCCCCTCTCACTGGTCTCCCCCTCTCACTGGTCTCCCCCTCTCACTGGTCTCCCCCTCTCACTGGTCTCCCCCTCTCACTTCCTGTCAGCGCTTGCATGACGTGCCCTCACAGGTGTGTTTGTACGTGAGGGGCTTTGAGGCGCGCCATTACCTTGTTTGGAATAGTGAGCGCTGCTCGACTGTGTGGGTGTGTGTATTCCATGTTGTTTACTAGCTCTGCTAATAGTAAATGAGGTGCTTCCTGCAGTAAAGAAAGGTTCCAAGGACAGGGGGACCCTGGTGTAAACAAGACGGAAGTCTTTCTCTGGTCTGCATCCCTTTAACAATTGTGTGTATTGAGCCATACTGTATTGTACCCATTCTGCAATCTGTTAATACAGTTTTCAACCAATTCAATCAATCAACTGTGTGTGTGTGTGTGTGTGTGTGTGTGTGTGTGTGTGTGTGTGTGTGTGTGTGTGTGTGTGTGTGTGTGTGTGTGTGTGTGTGTGTGTGTGTGTGTGTGTGTGTGTGTGTGTGTGTGTGTGTGTGTGTGTGTGTGCATGTGTATGTGTGTGTGTTAGAAATGTGTGAAATGAAAATCACTCTGGCATGGTAACAACACTCTGAGCCAAACATGAGAGACCATGAGAAACAGAGAGAGGGAGAGAAAGAGACAGAATGATAGAGAGAAGGAGAGACAGACTCAGAGCGCAGAATGATACAGGAAGAAGAGTAAACAAATGTCACTCAGCTACTAATCACTGTGATCTGACAGATCCATTGTCACAGATTGGCAGAGGGGGCGGAGCGAAGCACAGGGCCAGATGCTAAGACACCCTTCTATTAACTGGAACAGGTCATTAAGCACAAATAATATCCCCAGACAGTGTTCTGGAGGTCCAATGACTAGAACTCTCTTGATTGATTGATTGATTGATTGATTGATTGATTGATTGATTGATTGATTGATTGATTGATTGATTGATTGAAAATCAACCTCTCTGGATATATCTCTCTCTCTGGATATATCTATCTATTTCTCTCTCTCTCTCTCTCTCTTTCTCTCTCTCTTGATCTCTCTCTCCCTCTTTCTATCTTTCCTTCTCTCAACCTCTCTCTCTCTACACTGCAATCCTGCATCTCACTAACCGTTGTCTTTTGTGACTCATGGAGGTCACACCGATACAAAACGGTGCAACATAGTCATTAGGAAAAGTAAAGGATGAACAGTGCACTGTGCACCTCCACTTGCAATTAGAACATTTAAAAGGTTGGGATTTGTTTTGTAAACAATCTCAGAACTTGAACATGAGCTTGAAGCTCAGGGTTGGGGCTTGTACCCGAGAGTCTGGGTCATCACATCATTGTGATTTTCATTTGTAATTATATGAGAGACTTAATAGATTCAGTTGACTGGATTCAAATGGCTTCAAGTTCTACAATGTAAAACAACACATAATGACGCACCCCTAGGGCTGGGCAATAAATCATGATATTCAGAGGGACCTTTTTATATACAGTATATATATATCAACACATATCAAAATATATGTTTAGATATGTAAAATCCCATGTTAGATAATCTCAATGACAAAGATATCAAAGGTGGGACAAAAGTGTAGGGGGCAGGGCCTGTCATTAGTCTCTACAACAAACAGTTAATGAAATATGAAAGGGGGTGGGGCTTAAGCATGGGGGTGTAGTTAACCTAGACCAATGAAAGTAGTAGTCTATATCGAGTGGACGTTTGTGTCAAATTTGAAATTCCTGAGATACCACGTTCACGAGAGAATGGGATGGACGTGAGGCCACATTGACCTTTGACCTTTGACCACTAAAATATTTTCAGTTCATCCTCGAGTCGAAGTGGACGTTTGTGCCAAAGTTGAAGAAATTCCCTCCAGGCGTTCCTGAGATATCGTGTTCACGAGAACGGGAAGGACGGACATACATACTGCAAGACAGAAAAAAACGATGCAAGAATGCAGATAAATGACTATGATAAATGAATATCGATATATTGCCCTGGCCTACGCACACCAGTTTCAGGGTCTAACGTCACACAGTAAGTGTGATCTCCTCTGTTGATCAATACCCTGCATCAATCAGTGGGTATTATGTGGGTATTATCACTTGTTGACCCCTTTAGCAAACACTGGAGTTACAGGATATCACATGGTGCGTGAGATTCTTTATTCATCCGTTGTACGTCATAGATCTCGACTTAAATCCCAGTTTATCTATATTATGTGTATATGTGTAATTCAGCGTTTCCGTTAGCCGGTAATTACCGGTTTTTGACCGGCAAAATCTGTTGAAGTCCGACATATTTAATCTCTCCGGTCATAATGTCCGGTGAAAATAATTCCCTCTAAACACAATTAGATTATTTGAATTGTATTAAAATAGGCTAAAATTAAATAGCCTATGCGATGAACGAAACAAACAATCATTAAGCAGCCGGTCTAATAATGACATTGTCTTGTCAGCGCGAGCTGGCTGCTGATATATTTGCGAGAAGCATCCATCTGCCGGCCGGCAGGGTGCAGTACTCCAATTCAGCCATTGGCAATTCAGCTGTTGGGTGGGGGCGCTGCTGAGCGGTTTCCAGACCGGACCTAAAAACACTGCTGCTCCATGCTTCACGTAAATATATCAGCAGCCAGCTCGCGCTGACAACAGAATGTCATTATTAGACCGGCTGCTTGGTGAAGCAACGATGAAACAAATGATTTTTTCGTTCATCGCATAGGCTATTTAATTTTAGCCTATTTTAATACAATTCAAATAATCAAATTGTGTTTAGAGGGAATTATTTTCACCGGACATTATGACCAGCACCAAGTCGTTGGGAGGTGGAGATATAAATCACGCAAACCCACGATAATGTTCAGTTCTTCGCTTGATATAATTAATATAAATGTCCAATATAACGGAATTCGTTAGCTCATAAAAATGTGATTATAACAGACTGCTGTTTATTAAGGTCGGGCAGACTGCCCACCGACACCTCAAGTCGGCAGCAGCACGAAGTCTCGAGGGACTTATTTTATTTGGAATATATTAATGACTGTATATACGCAAAAGTAGCCTAGTTTTAAGTTAAAATATTATAAATGCCTTGATGATGTCATTCTTTATATAGGCATATCAATTGTTTTTAAGCTCAATAAACTCTGACCGGAATTTATCCCATTTGTCCGGTAGATTGAAATCTACCGGACACTCAGACCTGCAAAAAAAAATTCTAACGGAAACCCTGATGTGTATATGTGTGTGTGTGTGTGTGTGTGTGTGTGTGTGTGTGTGTGTGTGTGTGTGTGTGTGTGTGTGTGTGTGTGTGTGTGTGTGTGTGTAATTGGAGGGAGAAAGTGGTGCGAGAAACAGCCCAGCCAGCCAGTATACTGATGTATTACACCAGCAAACATTACTCACAGTGTGTGTCACAAGAAACACATCCCCCTGAAATAATGTGTCCTTGGATGCATTGGTTCCACAGCAGAATAACTCTGTCATATCCAGCTGCTTATCCTCAAACTCAACTG
>NC_140177.1:72022524-72025024 GCF_963971535.1 Notolepis coatsorum | reverse complement strand
AGAGCCGCAGAGCCAGGGGCGCTTTTAGGTCCGGTCACAGGCCCGCTCAACAGCGCCCCCCACCCAACGGCTGAATTGCCAATGGCTGAATTGGAGTATTGCACAGTGCACAGTGCAATACTCCAATTCAGCCATTGGCAATTCAGCCGTTGGGTGGGGGGCGCTGTTGAGCGGGCCTGTGACCGGACCTAAAAGTGCCCCTGGCTCTGCGGCTCTGCAGCTGCATGCTATTGGGATTCGTTGGAAGCAGCATGGAGTCTCGACTCGGGACTTATTTTATTTTATTTTAGCAGCAGTTATCAATATCGACCAGGAGGACAGCGCGATCTAAGGGACATGTTTCATTACTAGTCAAGTGTCATTACTTTAGTTATCAAAGGTGGAATCTCTGGACGCAATGACATTATATAGTTTAAAGCTAAACTACGTTTTTCTTTCTTGTTAGAAGAAAGATAACTTATTCAGTTAGATTTGATTTGATCTTTATTTATCTCTAACATTTTCAACCATAAACACACACATTTGTAATAACAAAAAAAACTAAAACGAAATAAAATACAAATGCATTTAAATATATTTTCCTATGGAAGGAATAATCAACATGGCTCCAATTGGTTGACTATAACAGCACCGTGAGCAAATATCCCTATACTAGCACCTTGTTAAACACTTTTTTTTTTATATATATATTTATTTATTTTTAATCATAATTATTCTTGTGAAATCTTTCCACCTGGGAGCCTTTTGACTAAATCAATTTATTCTCCCCTTCTCTGAATGGTGTTTCTTATGACAATAACACCAGACGACAAAACCAAAGTAAAGAAACAACATTTGATTTTTGGGACGGTTACATTCACTTTGGGAAAAAAGTTAGTCTGGAGCCCTGGTGCAAAGTGTCCGAGTTTTTGGATGTGTGCGGAAGTGTCCCTTTAACGCCCCCTACAGAGGCTGTGTATAAACTCTGTATATCCTGAACAGCAAGAATAGAATCGTTCCACCCCTGCCAATTCTCTTCTATTTATTACACTGGCACCTGTCAGAATCTATACAGTCACCTCTTATATTATATTATATTTATTACACTCCTAACACTGTATATACAGTCACCTCTTATATTATATTTATTACACTCCTAACACTGTATACAGTCACCTCTTATATTATATTTATTACACTCCTAACACTGTATATACTGTCACTGTATATACCACTGACAAACGCACCAAACACAAACGCCAACGCATCACCAAGACAGCCTCCAAAATAATTGGCTGCCCCCTCCCCTCTCTGGACTCCATCTACACCTCACGCACAGTGACCCGCTCTGGTAAAATAGTCAACGATCCCTCCCACCGACCACATATTCCAGCGCATGCCCTCAGGTCGCTACAGGTCCATTTTAACCATACACACACACTTCACAAACAGTTTTTCCCCCACAGCAGTCCGAACACTAAACACCCCGGCCCGCCCCGCCTTGCACAGACGGGCAAGCATCCGTCACTGACTGACACTGTTACATGTGACTGTCCTGTATGTATTTATGTATCTATGTATTTATTGTGGGGATTGGGAGATGGGAGGGGGGTGTTTGATGTCTGATGTTTCATGTTGATGTCCCAGTGCTTTTAACAAACTGTACCGCAAACAATTACCACCAACCATCGTTGTGTGGCATTAAAGTATCTTGTATATGCGGCCTTAAAGGAAAACTCCAACATTTTGGGAAATTAGCTTATTTGCCATCTACCCTGGAGTTAGACAAGAAGATACATACCTTTTTCTACTCTGTGCATGCAGTAGGAGTAGGAAAACGTTGGGAACTAGGCTAATGGAGGAACCTACTTCCAGTGACTGACGCTAAGCTAGGCTAACGGTGTGTGTCTTCCTACTCCTACTGCATGCACAGAGAAGAAAAACGTATGTATCTTCTTGTCTAACTCCAGGGTAGATGGCAAATAAGCTAATTTCCCAAAATGTTGGAGTTTTCCTTTAAGGTTCAGGGGGGCTCATTTCAAGTTTGAATATGGGGTCCTTGTCTTATATTAACAACACAAGAGACATCTGCTTACTTTTCAACTAGACCCTGGAGATTTACATTACTGGGTTTATGTCAGGAGCAAGGTTTATTCTACAAGGTGAAAGACTTTGTCAGTAAACATCTTTCTGTGTTGGTGATGTGCCTTTCCAAGCCTTTCCACCGTGCATCAGTTATATCCACATTGGCACAGTGCGTGCATTTGCTTTATCAATCCAGGGTGTGTTTGCTTTGTCAATCCAAATCCCTGCTAGCGAGTGGGGCCCGTTTCAGTTGAAATGGGTGAAACATACTGTAGCTAAGGCCACCTATGTATACTGTCATCTCTCAGATTATATTTTTGACCTCTCTCCTCTCCCCACTGGATTTGTACAATACCTATAAACGTCTCTGCATACTGTACTTCACACTATATTTTATACATTTCATTTAAAAATTGTATTTTAATATTTCCATATT
>NC_140177.1:72008712-72019824 GCF_963971535.1 Notolepis coatsorum | reverse complement strand
TGTGAAGGTATAAGCCCAGTCCTCTGCTCACACATTTACCCAATAGCCTCTTATCCTGTGAAGACTCTTTCAGACAGTCTCGCGTCCAACTTATGCAATATGTCTGGGTGCTTTGTCAAGTCAAAATGATTAAGTCGAAAAACGTTTGCTCTCTTGTACGTGTCATCGTAGCTTGATTAATATTACAACGATAAAATCACCATAATGGACTGTGCTATCTTTTGGTGATCCGTGCCCGGTGTGTGTGTGTGTGTGTGTGTGTGTGTGTGTGTGTGTGTGTGTATGTGTGCGTGTGTGGTGTGTGTGTGTGTGTGAGTGTGTGTGTGTGTGTGTGTGTGTGTGTGCTATGTGTTTCCTCAGATGTTGATGAGTGCCAGTCCCTGTCAGCCTGTGCAACGGGATCTGTCTGAACTCAGAGGGCTCTTACAACTGTGAAAACTGTCCCACAGGATACAGCATCTCGTATGATGGAGAACTCTGCCAGGGTTGGTTTACTCAACACCACCACTGATCCAAAAAAAAAACATTATATAAAACCCCTTTTGAGTTGAGGATGAGACACCTTGGTAGTGTTTAGTCCCATCATTCCTTCTAACAATCAGTCCTGACAGTCTGTCCTTTGAGAGTGTCTGCCAACATCCTGTGTTGTTTCTGTCCTTTTGTTCGCTCAGATATTGACGAGTGTGCGCTGCCCAGTACATGCCCCAGGGGAACGTGTACCAACACACAAGGTTCCTTCACATGCGTCACCTGTGGGCCAGGATTTACTGTGTCTGAGGATGGACAGAAGTGTGAAGGTGAGGCTTTTGGCACTGTGTGTGTGTGTGTGTGTGTGTGTGTGTGTGTGTGTGTGTGTGTTGTGTGTGTGTGTGTGTGTGTGTGTGTGTGTGTGTGCCAAGAGGAGAGAGTGAGGTGGGACAGGGAAAGAATACAAGGAGAATGAGCGGTGAGAGGAGCAGAGGAAGAAGGAGCGGTGTGAGAGGAGCAGAGGAAGAAGGAGCAAAGAAGGAGAGACAATGAGGAGAGAGAAATGACAGACTCCAGCTTCCAGCTCCTCTGTCTCCCCTGTCAGCCAAGTTGCTTCCAGCAGCCTCCTCTGCCTATCCCCGCAGGCTCCATATGGTTGTGTGAACTCCGCCATTCCCACAAGGCCCCGCCCACCACCATGTTCCCTTCCCTTCCCTTACCTCAAGTAGATTCAAAGTCAATCAAAACTATGCTCAAGGCTTATTAGAGACGCATTAGTGAGAATATCAATATTAAAGGAACACGCCAATATTATGGGCAATGCACTTACCGTCTTCTCCAGAGGTCAGACAAAAAGATAGATACCAATTTCCTCTATCCGGCTGCAAGCTAGCCTAGCTTAGCACAAAAGATTGGAAGTGTATACGGACCACTAGCCCTAGCTTAAAAAGAGAGCAGTGTTTTTGGCTAGCGGCTAGGCTAGCTGGTCCGTATCCGCTTCCATTCATTTGTGCTAAGCTAGGCTAGCTTGCAGTCGGATAGCTTTCTACTGAACACACAGAGAGGAAATTGGTATTCAGCTTCTTGTCTGACTCTGGAGAAGACGGTAGTGCATTTCCCATAATCTCATAACCGTGTTCCTTTAACCCCTTAAGCCCGACGGGCCCGGTACAGGGCAGAGATCCATATCACGCCAATAAATCGATCAATACAGAACGTATTAATTAATGTTGCGTTTCTTTTTTTAAATGTAGCCAAGTGTAAAGACCATAACCCTGTCAAAACAGCAGTCAAAGCACTACATTTGTTTACCAATGATTTTAAGTGGTTATTAGTGAAATATGAGTTTATAGAAAATCTCAGCGCATTGAGTCAGAAACCGGCACACATTGACACGAGGAAGTGGCGCAACCAAAAGTGACTGTGGTCTTTTGAAAGAAGAGACCCAGGGTTTTCAAATGTCTAAAAACTACACTACCCAGCTCATGCCAGCCCCTGTCAAACTTGGAGCCGTCTGACGTGAAATAATTTGTCATCGTATATTTTTCATGATTATGTCTCACAGGTCGAACAAACCTGAACGTTATTGCCATAAAATAGAACGTAGTTAGTTTTCTTTACCTTTCTGTGAACGTCTGGGGGGGGAAAACGGCTCAAAGATGGCGGCGCATTTTGCATTACACAAAAGTTACTGTACTTACAGTAGATTTCATTCACAGTTTTTTCTGCCCTGTCAGGGGCGCTGGTGGTACTAAATCCAGATTGAACTCTGCCATTGGAAAGAGGAGATTTGGCCCGACCCATAGATGTGTGAGTTGGTTTATTCATTTCATTAGATTTGTTGTACACTTGATCTCAAGAAGGTGCTGAATAAGCTCAGAGGCAAAAAGAAAAAGAAAAAGAAAATGTATATTCTCCTTTGGTCATAACAATTTACTCAAGCCTAGTAACATACACAATATTTCTGACACTGGGAATACATTCCCTGAGGTCCATAGATGTCCCTAGATAGCCAGCCCAGAACATGCAAATGGACCTTGTAGAAGTGGAGCAATCTTCCATTTACTTAGGTATGTATGTTTAGGCTTAAGAGGTTAAGCAATGGGGCTCTTGCACTCTGAAAGGATGAATTAGTGCTACGCTGCAGCTTCCAATTCTTCAAAGACGTTTCGGCGTCAGGGGATGGTCAGTGTACAATGAGGCAATAGCTACCTTTATTACCTGATTAGTAGTAACTGAGCTGTGTTGCCTCATGACATGCGGTTTGACACCAAAGCATCGCGCCTCTCGAGGAAGCACCTCTCCAGCCTCCGTCCGACTGTGTTGTCCTACCTGTGCCGGGACGTGTGAATATTAAAGGCAACCAACTTGTGTTCAGCTTTTCGTTCAGCGTTTCTCTGATTGGCCACACGGCCACGTGACCGCCCTAGCACACGCCCTTTTCCGCTGAGAGGCGCGGCAGAAGTCGAACCAACGCGCTGGTCGAACCAGTTCAGACAGAGGTGTTTATTTATATTAATAAACATATCTACTAGAAACACTGGTGTTCTGTTGTGTGACTGTACTAAACTCTTCCACCACATGACCGACATTTGACATACAGTACACCTCCTATCTATAACGCTGCCACCACCCACTTCAATGACAGAGCTCTCATATTTGCGAATGCATAAAACTATATCTTAAATTATGGCGATGTGTCTAATATGGCTGTCGCGAAGTCATTGATAAGCGACAGCCATATTAGACACATAGCCATAATTTAAGATATAGTTTATGCATTCGCAAAATATGAGAGCTCTGTCATTGAAGGGCTTCCTACAACGGAGCACGGTCGCTGCTGCTGGAGCTGGACCGAGTAGAGCCGGCGGCGGCGCAGTGGAAGCCGGGGACAAACCACTGCATCGCCCCGCTGACGTTAAAAAACGTGAAATAACGTTACAGCTTACAGTTCCACACTGATGTACAGTGACACCCAGAGTTTCTAGTTACAGTAGTGACGCGTGAATCGAGATAGTCCTAACACTGTAACAGTGTTTATTATTAAGAGTCAGATAGTCCTAACAGTGTTTATAGTCCTAACACAGTGTTTATTAGTAAGAGTCAGATAGTCCTAACAGTGTTTATTATTAAGAGTCAGATAGTCCTAACAGTGTTTATAGTCCTAACACAGTGTTTATTAGTAAGAGTCAGATAGTCCTAACAGTGTTTATTATTAAGAGTCAGATAGTCCTAACAGTGTTTATTATTAAGAGTCAGATAGTCCTAACAGTGTTTATTATTAAGAGTCAGATAGTCCTAACAGTGTTTATAGTCCTAACACAGTGTTTATTAGTAAGAGTCAGATAGTCCTAACAGTGTTTATTATTAAGAGTCAGATAGTCCTAACAGTGTTTATAGTCCTAACACAGTGTTTATTAGTAAGAGTCAGATAGTCCTAACAGTGTTTATTATTAAGAGTCAGATAGTCCTAACAGTGTTTATTATTAAGAGTCCTAACAGTGTTTATTATTAATTAACGTCATAAACGAACTACCAGATGTATTTTCTAGTTCAGCGCATTTCATAACTGTATGGGCTTTGTTTATACATGTACAGTGACGAGTGAATCTACCGTTGGCGTTGTTAAAAACGCGAAACATAATAATCAGTCAGCAGCGCTCCACTGCTACCGCAGCTGAACACAAGTTGGTTGGTACAGCAGGGTGAACACAAGTTGGTTGGTACAGCAGCTGAACACAAGTTGGTTGGTACAGCAGGTGAACACAAGTTGGTTGGTACAGCAGGTGAACACAAGTTGGTTGGTACAGCAGGTGAACACAAGTTGGTTGGTACAGCAGGTGAACACAAGTTGGTTGGTACAGCAGGTGAACACAAGTTGGTTGGTACACAAGTTGGTTGGTACAGCAGGTGAACACAAGTTGGTTGCCCGCGCTGCCGCGCTTGCTCCTTGGATTTCATTTGGGGACGTGGGACGGCTGCGCTTGCCTGCGCGTGGGGGCGGGGAGGGGGCGCGGCCAATCAGGAGAAAAGCCGAACACAAGTTGGTTGCCTTTAATATTCACGCTGCCGGGACAAAAAACAAACAAAGACGGCAACAATCAAACAAACAAACAAACAAACCCTGCTGTCCCTGGGGCTCTGGTGTGTGCAGAAGGCACGGGATAGGAGGAGGATCCGCTGTGTGTGCAGAAGGCACGGGATAGGAGGAGGATCCGCTGTGTGTGGCAGAAGGCACGGGATAGGAGGAGGATCCGCTGTGTGTGCAGAAGGCACGGGATAGGAGGAGGATCCGCTGTGTGTGCAGAAGGCACGGGATAGGAGGAGGATCCGCTGTGTGTGCAGAAGGCACGGGATAGGAGGAGGATCCGCTGTTGTGTGCAGAAGGCACGGGATAGGAGGAGGATCTGGGAGCTATTGAGTGCTGCTTATGTGTCAGGATAACACAGGATCTCCATTCAATTAGGACGTTCATAACACACGCGCGCCACGCCCCAGGAGCGACCCGTTCCCCTAAGCAAGCATTTAGGATGCTATTAAAGCCTTTATTACATTAAACACGCAGCCGCACCATGTTAACACATGCCATTTATCAATGGTTGTCGCTAATGAAAGTCTTTATTTTTCTCTCTCTCTCTCTCTCCTCTCTCTCTCTCTCCTCTCTCTCTCTCTCTCTCTCTCTCTCTCTCTCTCTCTCTCTCTCTATCTCTCTCCATCTGATATTTTCTCAGTGTCATTTCCCTCTCTCTCTGTCTCTTCACCTCAGCCCACTTTTCTTTTTCATTCCCCTCCACCTATCCCTCCCCCCTTCCACCGACAGTCTTCATCCATGCTTGACCTCGCTCTCTCTCTCTCTCTCTCTCTCTCTCTCTCTCTCTCTCTCTCTCTCTCTCTCTCTCTCTCTCTCTCTCTCTCCCTCTCTCTCTCTCTTTCCAAAGTGCCACTACTTCCAGTGAGTAATGTGTTTGGCATAATTAGGCCGGTGTACTACGGGTCCCAACCAACGTGATTTGCATGCAGATACGACAATGCCAATCGAGGCTGCACAATGGGAGCAGATGTCCTTGTCACTTACGATATCATCAGAGGTGACCCCTGAAAGCAAGAAATTAGAGGGGGGAGGGGTGCTGAATGGATCAAATATGTTGTGTGATTGTAAGAATATTTGAACCACTGTCGCTGGTGTCTAATTAGAACTGTTTGCGTTATACCAATACTGTCTGCCGCAGCGCTCATAGCAGGATCATAGCAGGCCAGCTGCTAGCTTGGCTAGTGCTGGAGGGAACTCACCCCTTTGATCATATTATACACTCTGTTCCCCTAAATTGGGTATGGATTTGAGCTAAAGTTGATTTGGACTGAAAACACTTGCCTGTCATCCCTGCTCGCTCCCTGGGGTCTAGTCCAGTGAACCCTCGGAGGAGATGCAGTTACTTATCATGGCCAGCTGGGACGACAACGCTCTAATTTAATGAGTAAATAAGAGTGTCCTGCTTGGTCACCTGGAATTGAGTGCACCCATCAGCCAGACAGCTAGCCAGCACTCTCCAAATAAGATTAGACCCTATGACCACGCATCTGCCGTGGGGCAGAAATGGGCCACAACACACTGGCTAGCTGCTGATAATAAGTAGAGAGAGTCTGTTTATCTGTGTGTCTGCTATCTATCTATCTATCTATCTATCTATCTATCTATCTATCTATCTATCTGTCTGTCTGTCTGTCTGTCTGTCTTGTCTGTCTGTCTGTCTGTCTGTCTGTCTGTCTGTCTGTCTGTCTGTCTGTCTGTCTGTCTGTCTGTCTGTCTGTCTGTCTGTCTGTCTGTCTTTCCAACTGTCTGTCCGTCCAACTGTCCGTCCATTCGTCTCTCTATCATACACGCACACAGACTGACAGAGCAGCCAGTGGATCCAGATGCCAACCAGGGCACCATTAGGCAGCAAGAGCCACCTGGCAGCGTTATGTCTTACTTCTGTTGGCTACACCTGGCTGTCGTCTACCACACCCACTCTCTACGGTGCCACCACCCCGTCCTCTCTGACCTCTGACCACTCTATCTGTCTCCCAACTCCCACCTCTTAGGTGCTTTATGTCTGCCTGTCTGTCTCCCAACTCCCACCTCTTAGGTGCTTTATGTCTGTCTGTCTGTCTGTCTGTCTGTCTGTCTGTCTGTCTGTCTGTCTGTCTGTCTGTCTGTCTGTCTCCCAACTCCCCACCTCTGAGGGTGCTTTATGTCTGTCTGTCTGTCTGTCTGTCTCCCAACTCCCACCTCTTAGGTGCTTTATGTCTGTCTGTCTGTCTGTCTGTCTGTCTGTCTGTCTGTCTGTCTGTCTCCCAACTCCCACCTCTGAGGTGCTTTATGTCTGTCTGTCTGTTTGTATGTCTCCCAACTCTCACCTCTTAGGTGCTTTATATCTGTCTGTCTGTTTGTCTGTCTCCCAACTCCCACCTCTTAGGTGCTTTATGTCTGTCTGTCTGTCTGTCTCCCAACTCCCACCTCTTAGGTGCTTTATGTCTGTCTGTCTGTCTCCCAACTCCCATCTCTTAGGTGCTTTATGTCTGTCTGTCTGTCCTCCCAACTCCCACCTCTTAGGTGCTTTATGTCTGTCTGTCTGTCTCCCAACTCCCACCTCTTAGGTGCTTTTATGTCTGTCTGTCTGTCTGTCTCCCAACTCCCACCTCTTAGGTGCTTTATGTCTGTCTGTCTGTTTATTTGTCCCCTCTGGGGAATTGAGAAATATATAGAGAGAGAGCGAGAGAGAGAGAGAGAGAGAGAGAGAGAGAGAGAGAGAGAGAGAGAGAGAGAGAGAGAGAGGAGAAAGAGAGGGAGAGAGACAGATACTTATTTCCCTTTGATCTCTTTTTCTAGCTCGTGTTTTTCTCTTCATGTCTCTCTTAATAACTCTCTCTCTCTTGCCACTGAATTCCTTTCCTCTGTTGTTCCCGCTCTCTTTCTCTCTCTCTCTCTCTCTCTCTCTCTCTCTCTCTCTCTCTCTCTCTCTCTCTCTCTCTCTCTCTCTCTCACTGCTCTCTCACTCTCCTCTCTCACTCTCTCACTTGCTCTCTCTCTCTCCTCTCTTTCTCGCTCTCTCTCTCTCTCTCTCTCTCTCTCTCTCTCCTCTCTCTCTCTCCTCTCTCTCTCTCTCTCTCTTTCTCTCTCTCTCTCTCTCTCTCTCTCTCTCTCTCTCTCTCTCTCATCCCTCTCTCTCTCTCTCTCTCTCTCTCTCTATGCATGGTGTTCTTCTGTCACTGCCTGATTTGCCTACTCCCTTTGTGTTCATTGAGCAGTTTCAGGGGCATCCATTACAAAGAAGTATCATGGTAGTTTGATGGCTGTGATGGTACCCGGCCATTGCATAAATAATGTACCATGTATGCCATGGTAAAAGCTAGGTATCACCATGGTAATTTTTTTGTAATAAATACCATGGTATTATCAGTTGTAAGTAGGGATGCTCGATATTGGCTTTTTTATTACCGATACCGATATTGTCCAACTCTTAATTTCCGATACCGATATCAACCGATATCAACCGATACCGATATATGCAGGGTTTCCCACCCCAAAAAAAACGGAATAATTTCAGGTAACTAATCATTTCACTGGATATATATATAACAAATATTGTTATTGTTTTTTTTCTTTTTTTAAACCGATACCGATATTTTCCGATATCACATTTTACTGCCAATATCGGCCGATAATATCGGTCGGCCGATAATATCGGACATCCCTAGTTGTAAGCCATGGTACTGGTAGTAATAATACTAATACCCAATAATGCCATGGTATCATTTAATATAGGATGGTTAGAAGGTATCCGCTTCTCATTGAAATTAATTACTTTGAAAATCCATGATCACACAAATCAGTATTTTTCATCTATATTCTAGGTTAAGGTGTGGCGTGTTGTCTCAAGTTTCTTTAATAGTTGTCATACAGAAGTACAGAATACTTTCATACAAAATGCTTCTTACTGTTACGCTCCAGAGACTGTGCTAGACAAGATAGTATCAAATAACATAGTATAGCATGTAAATTAGAAGTAGAAAATGAGGTCCCAGTGTTCACTATAGACATATGTACAATGTTCGATGCAGAATAGAAGTAACTGAGTTACCATATAATATACAATACTATGCAGTGTACTAATGTACAATACTATATAGTGCAAAGCAGAAATGGGATGAGGTACAATTTAGGTACAATTTACAGTAAGGTGTACGAGTTGTAGTGCAATCCTTCATCAATAAATATAAAGTGTGGGGAGTGGGTTGCTACAGTGTGTTTGTTTAAAGTGAGTGTGTGCTATAAAGTGTGGGGAGTGGGTGCTACAGTGTGTTTGTTTAAAGTGAGTGTGTGCGTGTGGATGTGTGTGCTATGTGCGTTTGATGGTTGTTGTTGTGTAGTGTTCATTGTTCGTTGAGCAGCCTGATGGCCTGGGGATAGAAGCTTCTTCTGAGTCTTTCTGTGCTCGCCTTGAGACTCCGGTATCGCTTGCCTGACCGCAGCAGTTCAAAGAGGCAGTTGTTCGGGTGACTGGAGTCTTTAATGATTCTCTTAGCCTTGCCCCTGCACCGCTTGTTGTAAATGTTCTGGAGGGTGGGGAGCCCCCCTCCAATTGTGTGTTCGGCTGAACGTGTCACTCTTTGTAGTCTGCTTCGGTCTTGTGCAGTGCTATTCCCAAACCAGGAGGTGATGTTGCCAGTCAGGATGCTCTCTATTGTGCATGAGTAGAAGTTCTTAAGGATCTTCTGACTGACTTGGAACTTCCTTAGGCGCCTGAGGAAGTAGAGGCGTTGTCGTGCCTTCTTCACAACACTGTCAATGTGTGTGGTCCATGTCAAGTCCTCGGATATGTAGGCTCCGAGGTACTTAAAGCTGTTGACTCTCTCAACCGGTGCCCCGTCGATGCTGAGGGGGCTGTAGTCCTTGACCCCCGACCTCCTGAAGTCCACAATCATCTCCATTGTTTTGCTGACGTTCAGGGAGAGGCTGTTTTCCTGGCACCATCCCGCCAGGACCTTGACCTCTTCCAGGTAGGCCCTCTCGTCGTTGGCAGAGATCAGGCCCACCACCACTGTGTCGTCAGCAAATTTGATGATTGTGTTGCTACTCCGCTGAGCCACACAGTCGTGTGTGTACAGGGAGTAGAGGAGGGGACTCAGAACACAGCCCTGGGGGGCCCCTATGTTGAGGGTGATGGATGAGGAGGTGCAGTTGCCTGCTCTCACCACCTGGGGTCTGCCCGTCAGGAAGTCCAAGACCCACTGGCAGAGGTCATAGTTCAAGCCCAGGTCCCTGAGCTTGGCTATGAGTTTGGAGGGGACTATGGTATTGAATGCCGAGCTGTAGTCGATGAATAGCATTCTCACATAGTTCCCCTTCCTCTTGTCCAGGTGTGATGCTGCTGTGTGCAGCACATGGGCTATGGCGTCCTCCGTGGACCTGTTGGGGCGGTATGCAAATTGCAGGGGGTCCATGTTGATGGGGAGGGAGGAGCAGATGTAGCCCTTTACTAGCTTCTCAAAGCACTTCATGGCTCTCCAGTGAGGTTAACTGGATCTGCGCCAAGAACGAGTTAACTCGTTATTGCCCGCCATGCATTCAGCGCCAGAAACGAGTTAACTCATTTTTGGGATCGTTATTTCGTTTATTCGCTATATCTATTCATAATTCATAGCTGCAGCCTCTGGTATACCCTTCAGACCCTGTCTGAGCTGGCAGACGGTCAACACCGCCCTCTACTGCCATGCAGAGCTATTGCATCCCATTTGAAATTGGCTGGTGTGTTTTAGGAGCCGATCTGAGCCGGGCGGGCGGGGTTTAAATACTCAGGCGAGCCAGGGGCTTACAACGACCAATGTGAATATTAACCCTGCCCGCCCGTCCGTGTGTAACGCTTCGTAATGTCGGGGACATGACCGCTGTGGATAACTGGAATGGCGATCAGATAATTGGATTCTTTTTTTTGCATTACATCAGAGACAAGGTAAGAACACTATTTATATGAAACCTTGCGTTGATCTGATATTCATTTCTACCGTGATCAAAGCTATCTGTGTGTAGGTCTATGTGCTTATTACCGTTGACTGCGGGGGGGGGGGGGGGGGGGCAGTGTATAAATCATTTGCAATGGTACAACTTTTGTAAAAGTCATTGAAATGGCCATTTCATGTATGCACAACGAAATATAATAATGATAATCTAGCATTGATTTCAGGATGATTAGATAATCAGCCGAAAAATTACAACGTAATGACTGGATTACAGTAAAATGCCTTTTTCTCATCATTTTCCTGGAATTACTCAAAAGCACCCAAACCATACTCATATTCAAAATGGTATAAAACGGAAATGTACGGATGAAAAAACAATCGGTTTTGGGCATGTTGACTGGAAGCAACTCACTGACAGTCGACGGCGTTATTAGACCCATAGATATAATATAAGATATATTTTAAGCACTCGGAAATGTCGCAGTCTAAAACTATATCCATTGAATAAAGACCTGGCGATGAAGGGGGATCAGCGCCCCCTGCTGCTGGCGGTCAATGTGTTAAGGTTAGAGTTAAGGTAAGGGTTAGGTTAATAATATATATGTATTTTAAGGTGAAATGTCAATGAATGTGGATACCTTCTCG
>NC_140177.1:71998712-72003712 GCF_963971535.1 Notolepis coatsorum | reverse complement strand
GGTCACGAATTAGAATAATAAAACGAATCAAATCAAGTTGCCTAGGATAAGAGTAGAGTAAAATAGAATAAAAATGGAATAAAATATACAGTAAATAAATACAGTAAAAATATACTGAGGTCTACAGTAGGTGTAGTATTGCACAGTGCTGTTTCAAACTAAGTCCAGGAAGATGGTAACTGCCACTCTGTGCTCAGTGATGCAGTGAGGCACAGTGATGCATTGTATAGTCTGATGGCTGTCGGAATGAAGGACTTCCTGTGCCATTCAGTGCTGCATTTGGGTAGTGTGAGCCTAGCACTGAACATGCTCCTCCTGTCAGCCAAGTCTGTGTATAGTGGGTGGGAGGGGTTTTCCCTGATGGCCTGGAGCTTAGCAAGGCTCCTCCTCTCCACCACCCTCGCTAGGGAGTCCAGCTCCACCCCAACCACGCTACTGGCCTTCCTGACCAGCTTATCCAGCCTGGTTGTGTCCCCTGCTCTCAGAAATATCAGCCATGAGCCAGATACAGTAACTCAACCCGGATCGTGTGCCATGGTGGTAGCCATTGGTCTTTTACACAGTACAGAGAAGATGCTAGTTGCAACAGTGGCTCAGTTCAGCGGGGGCTGTTTATCAAAGACTGAGATAGCAGTGAGGTCAAGTCCCTGGGGATTACAAACAGCATGGTTCAACTGTTTTATCTGCTTATTATACTCCCCTCAGCTGCTCCGGCTGCCGGAGAACACCACGTCTTTTGTAAAAGACAAGGGAATCCTGCCAGAATCGCTACATTCAGAGGAAGTTAAATGTGCCATATCCGAGTCCAATTAACCCGCGTCCGCCACTCGGCTCCTCCCGTCTTCAGCAACAACAACAACAACAGATGGTTTTAAGGACCTTAAAAGTCTCCTCTCCTACCTGTCCTACTCCCTCCTTCTCCCTCACTACTTCTCTCTTCTCTCACTCCACCCCAATGTCCCCAGCTGATGTTCAAGAGGGTGACAGGTCACTCTGTCCAAAGTAATAAATATGCATTCAGTCCAATGAGAAGGTGTGTCCTAACTTTTGTCTGGTACTATATACATAGATATACACACAGCATAGTTGAGAGGAGGACTCAACATCATCACAAAGATTGAATTCTGGCCGATCTAGTAGGAGATATGCCCAGGTGGTGCGATGAAAAGCACTGAAATAAAACTGGTCTGGTTTGTCGCGAGGTCTGTGGTCAGGCGGCACGGTGGAGTAGTGGTTAACACTGTCTCCCCCTAGTGGCACGGTGGTGTAGTGGTTAACACTGTCTCCCCCTAGTGGCACGGTGGTGTAGTGGTTAACACTGTCGCCTCACAGCAAGAAGGTCCAGGGTTCGATTCCCGCTTGGGGACCAGGTTTCCATGATGCCAGTTACCCAGGTGGGGTATCTCCCAGGCCTTTCTGTGTGGAGTTTGCATGTTCTCCCCGTGCTCGCAAGGGTTTCCCCCCGATAAGATAAACCCAATGGAAAAACATGCACAACAACAGATCGCTAACGCTGTGGCGTCCTTGACGAAGACGGACAGGAGCACTTGGATTGGTCCCCGGGGCGCGGCTCACATTGACGCCCTATCTGCTCCCGGCTGCCCATGGGGGGAAGGACAACGGGATGGGAAAAGTGCAGAGAGACATTTCATCCATCGGCGTCTCAGTATGTGTGTTCGCCCATCTTGCGTGTGTATGTTAAACTGCATGACAAATAAAGACTTCTAGTCTAACAATTATTATTATTAATTAAATTATTATATTATTATTATTATTATTATTATTATTAACATCACCGTTATGATACAACCACTTACTCATGTATTCCACACACTCATCCATTGCATACAGATCTCTCTTTAAATTATAATATATATTTTTTTTACAAAGTGCATTTATTTAGGTCAGTCATATTCTTAACCTTAGGCGATTCATGCCCTTGCACTTTGCACTCTCTTTCTGTTGCCAAAATGCAGACCAATATACTGTCCATCACCATTGTGTTTAGAAAATGTAAAAGAATCTATGCACACACACACACACCTACATAACAACCTCTCACTGGTCTCCCCCTCTCACTGGTCTCCCCCTCTCACTGGTCTCCCCCTCTCACTGGTCTCCCCCTCTCACTGGTCTCCCCCTCTCACTGGTCTCCCCCACTGGTCTCCCCCTCTCACTGGTCTCCCCCTCTCACTGGTCTCCCCCTCTCACTGGTCTCCCCCTCTCACTGGTCTCCCCCTCTCACTTCCTGTCAGCGCTTGCATGACGTGCCCTCACAGGTGTGTTTGTACGTGAGGGGCTTTGAGGCGCGCCATTACCTTGTTTGGAATAGTGAGCGCTGCTCGACTGTGTGGGTGTGTGTATTCCATGTTGTTTACTAGCTCTGCTAATAGTAAATGAGGTGCTTCCTGCAGTAAAGAAAGGTTCCAAGGACAGGGGTACCCTGGTGTAAACAAGACGGAAGTCTTTCTCTGGTCTGCATCCCTTTAACAATTGTGTGTATTGAGCCATACTGTATTGTACCCATTCTGCAATCTGTTAATACAGTTTTCAACCAATTCAATCAATCAACTGTGTGTGTGTGTGTGTGTGTGTGTGTGTGTGTGTGTGTGTGTGTGTGTGTGTGTGTGTGTGTGTGTGTGTGTGTGTGTGTGTGTGTGTGTGTGTGTGTGTGTGTGTGTGTGTGTGTGTGTGTGTGTGTGTGTGTGTTAGAAATGTGTGAAATGAAAATCACTCTGGCATGGTAACAACACTCTGAGCCAAACATGAGAGACCATGAGAAACAGAGAGAGGGAGAGAAAGAGACAGAATGATAGAGAGAAGGAGAGAGACAGACTCAGACAGAGCGCAGAATGATACAGGAAGAAGAGTAAACAAATGTCACTCAGCTACTAATCACTGTGATCTGACAGATCCATTGTCACAGATTGGCAGAGGGGGCGGAGCGAAGCACAGGGCCAGATGCTAAGACACCCTTCTATTAACTGGAACAGGTCATTAAGCACAAATAATATCCCCAGACAGTGTTCTGGAGGTCCAATGACTAGAACTCTCTTGATTGATTGATTGATTGATTGATTGATTGATTGATTGATTGAAAATCAATCTCTCTGGATATATCTCTCTCTCTGGATATCTCTCTCTCTCTCTCTCTCTCTCTCTCTCTCTCTCTCTCTCTCTCTCTCTCTCTCTCTCTCTCTCTCTCTCCATCTGGATCTCTCTCTCTGGATCTCTCTCTCTCTCTGGATCTCTCTCTCCCTCTTTCTCTATTTCCTTCTCTCAATCTCTCTCTCTGGATCTCTCTCTCTATCTCTCTCTTTCTCTCTCTCTTGATCTCTCTCTCCCTCTTTCTATCTTTCCTTCTCTCAACCTCTCTCTCTCTACACTGCAATCCTGCATCTCACTAACCGTTGTCTTTTGTGACTCATGGAGGTCACACCGATACAAAACGGTGCAACATAGTCATTAGGAAAAGTAAAGGATGAACAGTGCACTGTGCACCTCCACTTGCAATTAGAACATTTAAAAGGTTGGGATTTGTTTTGTAAACAATCTCAGAACTTGAACATGAGCTTGAAGCTCAGGGTTGGGGCTTGTACCCGAGAGTCTGGGTCATCACATCATTGTGATTTTCATTTGTAATTATATGAGAGACTTAATAGATTCAGTTGACTGGATTCAAATGGCTTCAAGTTCTACAATGTAAAACAACACATAATGACGCACCCCTAGGGCTGGGCAATAAATCATGATATTCAGAGGGACCTTTTTATATACAGTATATATATATATCAACACATATCAAAATATATGTTTAGATATGTAAAATCCCATGTTAGATAATCTCAATGACAACGATATCAAAGGTGGGACAAAAGTGTAGGGGGCAGGGCCTGTCATTAGTCTCTACAACAAACAGTTAATGAAATATGAAAGGGGGTGGGGCTTAAGCATGGGGGTGTAGTTAACCTAGACCAATGAAAGTAGTAGTCTATATCGAGTGGACGTTTGTGTCAAATTTGAAATTCCTGAGATACCACGTTCACGAGAGAATGGGATGGACGTGAGGCCACATTGACCTTTGACCTTTGACCACTAAAATATTTTCAGTTCATCCTCGAGTCGAAGTGGACGTTTGTGCCAAAGTAGAAGAAATTCCCTCCAGGCGTTCCTGAGATATCGTGTTCACGAGAACGGGAAGGACGGACATACATACTGCAAGACAGAAAAAAACGATGCAAGAATGCAGATAAATGACTATGATAAATGAATATCGATATATTGCCCTGGCCTACGCACACCAGTTTCAGGGTCTAACGTCACACAGTAAGTGTGATCTCCTCTGTTGATCAATACCCTGCATCAATCGGTCAGTGGGTATTATGTGGGTATTATCACTTGTTGACCCCTTTAGCAAACACTGGAGTTACAGGATATCACATGGTGCGTGAGATTCTTTATTCATCCGTTGTACGTCATAGATCTCGACTTAAATCCCAGTTTATCTATATTATGTGTATATGTGTGTGTGTGTGTGTGTGTGTGTGTGTGTGTGTGTGTGTGTGTGTGTGTGTGTGTGTGTGTGTGTGTGTGTGTGTGTGTGTGTGTGTGTGTGTGTGTGTGTGTGTGTGTGTGTGTGTGTGTAATTGGAGGGAGAAAGTGGTGCGAGAAACAGCCCAGCCAGCCAGTATACTGATGTATTACACCAGCAAACATTACTCACAGTGTGTGTCACAAGAAACACATCCCCCTGAAATAATGTGTCCTTGGATGCATTGGTTCCACAGCAGAATAACTCTGTCATATCCAGCTGCTTATCCTCAAACTCAACTGGTACACATGCACGCACGCACACACACACACACACACACACACACACACACACACACACACACACACACACACACACACACACACACACAAGCATAATTATGTCTTGCATACAACACATACTTTTCTTCTCTCTTTCTTCCTCTTTTTCCTGAACTCTCACATCCTCT
>NC_140177.1:71991212-71996212 GCF_963971535.1 Notolepis coatsorum | reverse complement strand
GCCATCAGCAGGCTGAGCAGATACACAGACGTACAGTAAAGCAATCAAAAATATAGTATTCAGTCCTACTGAATAGATGTCTTCCTTCCATCACACAAACACCTTCATAATCACACTTGTACACGTGTGTGTGTGTGTGTGTATGTGTGTGTGTGTGTCTGTGTGTGTGTGTGTGTGTGTGTGTGTGTGTGTGTCTGTGTGTGTGTACTACAATCAGATATTCTGTAAGGTTGAGCATACCAAAGCCTATTGAGCATTCAGGTACAGTATACTCCACCTCTTTAGACGGTAGTATTAAGCATTTCAATTAAGAGGTTGGCCTTCTACAGTAGCTCTCTCTCTCTCTCTCTCTCTCTCTCTCTCTCTCTCTCTCTCTCTCTCTCTCTTCCAAACACACACACACACACAACTGTGTTGATTAGTGTGCTGGGGATGTCCTGTTGTGCCAGGCAGTGTGTAGATGGAGCGAAGGCTGTAACAAAAGTTTCATTCCCATTCAGATGGTATTGCTCTCTGTGTGGAAGAGGACCTAGAACTAAGTCTGATTGACACGGCCATCTTATCCCAAAGACCCTGCAGTGACAAGCGCTCTGTGATTCACTCTAACAAGTCCTTGGTGGAATGCAGAGTAGTTTGGTGAAAAGCCAGAACTCACTCCCCTCAATGATACAGTCGTGCAGTTTATAACTTGGGCATTGGATTTCCAGTTGTCTTGGTCAGCTCATATTGATGATGTAGTGGCTCATATTGATGATGTAGTGGCCAAAATCACATACACGGTATATCCCCCTGCATTCTTAATCAGGTAGTACACTCATTTGTTTTGTCACATCTAGAATATTGAGCTGAACAAACTTCAGTTGGCACAAAACAGAGCTACCAGGGGAGTTCTTCAATGCTCAAATAGAACACATACTGGCTTTTTGTTAGCAAACCAAGTAGCATCTTCAATACACACATCCAATGTGTGTCCCAACAAATCCAAACAAGATCCAGGTCAGTGAATACCACGATCACAACACCAGAGGGAGCTCCACAAATCATGTTAAACCCAGATTCGGCTCAAACAAGGGACTAAACACGTTTCGCAATTATGCCACATCAATGTGGAACGCCCTACCCAAAGCTGTAGAGGAATGTGAATCACTACCCACTTTCAAAAACACTCTCAAAGAACACCTACGGGAGACTGCAATTCGAAACTGGCCCCTACAAATGTCCTAACCCAGTTGTACAGTAAATGACCAAGTATGGCTTTGTCAGTATTCCAATGTACAGTGTACTGTGCCCCCCCCCCTACCCAACCCCCCCCCCCCCCCCACCTCCAATGTACAGCCCGCACCCACCCACCCAACCCCACCCCACCCCACCCACCCAACCTCCCCCAATGTACAGTTTCTAGTCAAATGTATATACACTCTTTTTCTGGACACATTTTGTATCACAAACAGTACTGTATTTGCAAATCTGATATGTCATAAATGTATAGATGTAGCAGTGCTGTCTATCTGTATGTCATGTATGTCATATATGTTATGATGAATTGAAAATGGGGGACCCTGATGTAAACAAGACGAAAGTCTTTCTCTGGTCTGCATCGCTGTACTGTACTGTACCCATTCTGCAATCTGTTAATAAACTTTTCAATCAATCAATCAATCAATGAAAGAATTTATTGAAGAATCTCCAAAAATTTAAAGAACTGCTAAAATTGGAATTATGTGATGTCATTGAGGATATTGAATCCTTGGGTTGTGTTAATTACAGCTCCATGAAATGATGTAGATGAAAAGATAACAATACATTTCCTTATAGGGACTGCCTTATCATTTAATTGAACTGTAATTAACACAACACAAGGATTCAATGTCCATGGTGACGTCACAGGTGGCCATATTAAAACTACTCTCAGTAACTGTCAAACTAATTGAATGTGTGCAAAGCAGGGCTCGAGACTAACGATGTCCCGTCGTCCCGGGGACGATCAAATATTGATTTGGGACGAACAGAAATCTTTTTTGGGACGCAAACGGGACGAGAGGATTTAATTTTTTTCACAGGAAATGTCAATTAGCCGAATGTCAGTGTGCGCATATATATGAATTATTCTACGTTAATAAAACATACCTGGTGATCAACTACAGTTTGCTGTAAACATTATGATATGTGTGTAGTGTTCTGATAACGACGGCTGCAGCGGGAGCTGGCTCATGCAGGATTTGCGAATAGCATGCAGCTGCAGAGCCGCAGAGCCAGGGGCGCTTTTAGGTCCGGTCACAGGCCCGCTCAACAGCGCCCCCCACCCAACGGCTGAATTGCCAATGGCTGAATTGGAGTATTGCACAGTGCACAGTGCAATACTCCAATTCAGCCATTGGCAATTCAGCCGTTGGGTGGGGGGCGCTGTTGAGCGGGCCTGTGACCGGACCTAAAAGTGCCCCTGGCTCTGCGGCTCTGCAGCTGCATGCTATTGGGATTCGTTGGAAGCAGCATGGAGTCTCGACTCGGGACTTATTTTATTTTATTTTAGCAGCAGTTATCAATATCGACCAGGAGGACAGCGCGATCTAAGGGACATGTTTCATTACTAGTCAAGTGTCATTACTTTAGTTATCAAAGGTGGAATCTCTGGACGCAATGACATTATATAGTTTAAAGCTAAACTACGTTTTTCTTTCTTGTTAGAAGAAAGATAACTTATTCAGTTAGATTTGATTTGATCTTTATTTATCTCTAACATTTTCAACCATAAACACACACATTTGTAATAACAAAAAAAACTAAAACGAAATAAAATACAAATGCATTTAAATATATTTTCCTATGGAAGGAATAATCAACATGGCTCCAATTGGTTGACTATAACAGCACCGTGACCAAATATCCCTATACTAGCACCTTGTTAAACACTTTTTTTTTTATATATATATTTATTTATTTTTAATCATAATTATTCTTGTGAAATCTTTCCACCTGGGAGCCTTTTGACTAAATCAATTTATTCTCCCCTTCTCTGAATGGTGTTTCTTATGACAATAACAACTATAGACGACAAAACCAAAGTAAAGAAACAACATTTGATTTTTGGGACGGTTACATTCACTTTGGGAAAAAAGTTAGTCTGGAGCCCTGGTGCAAAGTGTCCGAGTTTTTGGATGTGTGCGGAAGTGTCCCTTTAACACCCCCTACAGAGGCTGTGTATAAACTCTGTATATCCTGAACAGCAAGAATAGAATCGTTCCACCCCTGCCAATTCTCTTCTATTTATTACACTGGCACCTGTCAGAATCTATACAGTCACCTCTTATATTATATTATATTTATTACACTCCTAACACTGTATATACAGTCACCTCTTATATTATATTTATTACACTCCTAACACTGTATACAGTCACCTCTTATATTATATTTATTACACTCCTAACACTGTATATACTGTCACTGTATATACCACTGACAAACGCACCAAACACAAACGCCAACGCATCACCAAGACAGCCTCCAAAATAATTGGCTGCCCCCTCCCCTCTCTGGACTCCATCTACACCTCACGGACAGTGACCACAGTGGTAAAATAGTCAACGATCCCTCCCACCGACCACATATTCCAGCGCATGCCCTCAGGTCGCTACAGGTCCATTTTAACCATACACACACACTTCACAAACAGTTTTTCCCCCACAGCAGTCCGAACACTAAACACCCCGGCCCGCCCCGCCTTGCACAGACGGGCAAGCATCCGTCACTGACTGACACTGTTACATGTGACTGTCCTGTATGTATTTATGTATCTATGTATTTATTGTGGGGATTGGGAGATGGGAGGGGGGTGTTTGATGTCTGATGTTTCATGTTGATGTCCCAGTGCTTTTAACAAACTGTACCGCAAACAATTACCACCAACCATCGTTGTGTGGCATTAAAGTATCTTGTATATGCGGCCTTAAAGGAAAACTCCAACATTTTGGGAAATTAGCTTATTTGCCATCTACCCTGGAGTTAGACAAGAAGATACATACCTTTTTCTTCTCTGTGCATGCAGTAGGAGTAGGAAGACGTTGGGAACTAGGCTAATGGAGGAACCTACTACCAGTGTAATCCACAGTAATCAGGATAGCAGGACAGCTCAATCTACAGAAGGAAAGTGTGTTAGTGGGTGGGTCCTTCAGCACTCTGAGGTCAGGTTACTGAGAGCTGATGCTGTAGTCTACCGAGCCTGTTTTCTACATACCTTTTTTTCTGTGCATGCAGTAGGAGTAGGAAGACGTTTGGAACTAGGCTAATGGAGGAACCTACTTCCAGTGACTGACGCTAAGCTAGGCTAACGGTGTGTGTCTTCCTACTCCTACTGCATGCACAGAGAAGAAAAACGTATGTATCTTCTTGTCTAACTCCAGGGTAGATGGCAAATAAGCTAATTTCCCAAAATGTTGGAGTTTTCCTTTAAGGTTCAGGGGGGCTCATTTCAAGTTTGAATATAGGGTCCTTGTCTTATATTAACAACACGAGAGACATCTGCTTACTTTTCAACTAGACCCTGGAGATTTACATTACTGGGTTTATGTCAGGAGCAAGGTTTATTCTACAAGGTGAAAGACTTTGTCAGTAAACATCTTTCTGTGTTGGTGATGTGCCTTTCCAAGCCTTTCCACCGTGCATCAGTTATATCCACATTGGCACAGTGCGTGCATTTGCTTTATCAATCCAGGGTGTGTTTGCTTTGTCAATCCAAATCCCTGCTAGCGAGTGGGGCCCGTTTCAGTTGAAATGGGTGAAACATACTGTAGCTAAGGCCACCTATGTATACTGTCATCTCTCAGATTATATTTTTGACCTCTCTCCTCTCCCCACTGGATTTGTACAATACCTATAAACGTCTCTGCATACTGTACTTCACACTATATTTTATACATTTCATTTAAAAATTGTATTTTAATATTTCCATATTCCCTTTTATGTTATCATTGTATTTAAGTACTTGGCAATACACATGACAT
>NC_140177.1:71921212-71981212 GCF_963971535.1 Notolepis coatsorum | reverse complement strand
CACCCACCACTTTCAGTTCTCTCTCTGAGGCAGTGTTCCTAGCTCCAAAAAGCATAGCTAATTGTTTCATTAAAGCTAAGGCATAAAAAAAATATATTGTTTGTTTCCTGTTGGTTGTCAGTTAAGGCCATGGGTAGGTAGGGGATTTATTAATTTTTTTATTTTATTCTTTCCCACGGCGACTATGGATAGGGAATTTCTTTATTTAATTAAAATGTTCACAACAACATGGATGCATGTACTCTGCCAGCATGTTTAATATCCATAATACTAAAGGTTTGACTAAGATTTTTATGAAACTTTATTGTAAAATATATATATATATATATTAAAAAAAAATATTAACTCATAAACTAAATTGGGTCGCACCTAAATCGACAGGGTCGGTCGGCAACCGGAAACAAACAATTTTTTTCTTTTAGGCCTAATGTATAATTGTTCTAATTATGTTTTTGTTGCTTTGGGTGCCAGAATATAATTGCTATGGGAGTGACCCATTGGATGATCAGCTGAGGAAGCCAAAGAGCACATTCAGCCACATACCTGTCCCTCCAACAGGTGCCAAGGATTCAGCCACATACCTGTCCCTCCAACAGGTGCCAAGGAACATGTCCTGTGTTGTTTTGTACCAACATACCAGACTTTAGCCATATACACACAGACACACACACACACACACACACACACACACACACACACACACACACACACACACACACACACACACACACACACACACACACACACACACACACACACACACACACACACACACACACACACACACACACACACACACACACACACACACACACACACACACACACACACACACACACACACACACACACACACACACACACACACACACACACACCCATACACAGAGAGAGAGAGCATCACATCTGGTAACTTCTGCAATGCTCAGTGCTGGATCACTACTCTTGCACACAACATTTTGCACACAATATTTAGCTCACGCTTTTATCCAAAGAGACTTACAAGTTCTGTACGAAGTAATTTTACGAGTTGTCTCAGCCAGGATTTCCGTTAGCCTGTATTTACTGGCCATTGGCTGACTAGAATTTCAACTGGATGGTAAATAGGCGTGCACCAATGTATCGGTCGGGTATCGGTATCAGCCGATAAGTGCCTTGTTGACTGCAATCGGCCGATGGCAGTAGCCGATAAATATCCATCAATTTGTGTCGCGTCAAAAGGCAAAAAAAAGTTCAGTTAAGCGACCTGCACAACGCCACCCCCACACACACACACAAGCTACTGCATCAAAGTTACTACTTATGATTAACAAAGGCATTCGTTTTGTGGCATTAACGTTATATAGTTAGTGTTACACGTTCAATAACTTCAGCATATTATTTACCCGAACATAGCAAGTAGCAAGCATTACTCAATTCGTAGCTCAGTTCCTTCCGTTGCTCAGAGCCGTACTGAGTTGTACCCATTCTGCAATCTGTTAATAAAGTTTTCAATCAGACAAATGTATAGAAAAGCTTTGTTTTATTATAACATTTGTTGCAGTAAAATCATTATGCCTCGTTTGGTCATCCTGCGGAGCGCTGGTAATCTACTCGTCTCCGGCGGGGGGCTAACGTTATTAGCGTGTTGGTTTGTTGTTGATCTCTCGCTGCAGATCAATGGCGGACTTTCCGGAAGTAAAAAAACAAATAAACGCTTGCCGATTGGTGGTAAGAACAGCAGGAGGTGGGTGCTAGCGGTGTGACGTAATTGGCAGAATCGACTGTCAATAAAGATTGTTCTGTTGCCGTCACCCGCAATAGTATCCAGCTGCAGCCCGGCAGACCATACTGGGCTCACCCGCCACCCGTCACCATGCATTGCTTTGGTTGAGAGAGATGGTGCTCTCTCTTATTAAAACTCATAAGTCATAAACAAGTCTTGAGCAAGACAAGAAGTTAGTCTGTAAGGTTATGAAAGCCAGTGAGTATTGTATAAAACCTGACAGTCTTTCTTTCTATTTGATACCCAAAGTTTAAAACATGACAGTCTTTCTTCCTATTTGATACCCAAAGTTTAAAACATGACAGTCTTTCTTCCCTGTTCGATACCAACACAGTTTAAAACCTGACAGTCTTTCTTCCCTGTTTGATACCAACACAGTTTAAAACCATCTGATACTCAGTTTAAAACCATCTGATACCCAGACAGTTTAAAACCGTCTGATACCCACACAGTATACCCACACAGTATACACACACACACACACACACACACACACACACACACACACACACACACACACACACACACACACACACACACACACACAAAATAGCCCAGGTGGTGGTGTGATGACAACCTGTGTGTTTCACTCATTCATTATGAAGGTGATGGTGGTGTGATGACAGGTAGTGTGTTTCACTCATGATGGTGGTGATGATGATTATGACGGTGATGATGACGGTGATGATGATGATGATGATGATGATGATGATGATGATGATGATGATGATGATGACAGGTAGTGTGTTTCACTCATTCATTATGACAGTGATGATGATGACAGGTAGTAGGGGTGCACCGATGTATCATGTATGTATTGGTACCATTGGCCATTATCAATGGTTTAATGTGCAGTAAATGGGTTTGACATTGCACCAGTAGGGGGCAGCTGGCGATCCTCTTTTATGAACGGGTTGAGACTTTGTCCATGTTGGTACTTAATTTCACGTCTCAGGTTAACGTGGTGGTGACATATATGGGCGCTCATGCACATATACAGTAGTTTAAAAAAATATATATTATATTAAATTATTTTAATTTTTTTTGGCCACAAATATCGGTATCGGCCGATTGTGTTAGTTGAACAATCGGTATCAGCGGCAAATTTTCATATCGGTGCACCCCTAATGGTAAATATAAATCTTGACGGCCATCTTGGTCAGTAAAATATTTTCTTTATGACATTGACTGGTGAATTGTCAGTGAATATGTTAGTGTGTGGCAGCCGTGGCTTCACTGAAGACTACTGCCCTCCTGCAACAAGCACACAAAGCCCCTCGCTGTGGCAGGATACAGTAATGGCAACATTACGAAATCCTTTAAAACCCCCACTACTAACGTTAACAATGAAGAGGAGAGAGGAACAAGAGGAACATGCTGAAGAAGGCAGTTGTGAGGCTGAAAACAAACCCATCTTTCAGGCCGGAGTGGCTGGGAATAATACACATGGCTGAGACACGACACAGTGTCTTCAAAAGTGCTACAGTGTCACAGAAAGAGCAGAAGTTTGTTTGCCCATTTAAAAGTGTCAGAGAGCAGTAAAAATCAGCACCTAATTGACGCTCTGGAACACAGATATATATCCTCAGCTGCTTTGATGTCTTGTTCAAACCTACCAGACACCCGAGAAGTAAGGGTGAACGAATGCATGAATGAATGCATGAATGAATGAATGAATGAATGAATGAATGAATGAATGAATGAATGAATGAATGAATGAATGAATGAATGAATGAATGAATTAATGAATGAATGAATGAATGAATGAATGAAAACTTTATTTAACAGATTGCAGAATGGGTACAATACAGTACGGCTCAATACACACAATTGTTAAGGGGATGCAGACCTGAGAAAGACGTTTGTCTTGTTTCCATCAGGGTCCCCCATTTTCAATTCATATAGACATTTATGACATACACAACATACATGACATTTATGGCATAGGGACATATAGGTATTTAGTACTGATACATTTGTGACATAAACGGTATTCAAATATACAGTACTGTTACCCCTAGATCCTGACAGAGTATATACATATGATGGGGAGGGGACTGTACATTAGGAGGGGGTGGGTGGGTGGGAGAGAAATATACATACGGCGGGGAGGGAATATATACATGCGGTGGGGAGGAGACTGTCTATTAGGAGGTGGTGGGATCTATTGACCTCTTAAAGTATTTAATCAACTTGTAATGCCATGTCTTTTTTTTCCAGATTATGGTTCAGATAAATGTAGTGGAGTAAAAAGTACATAATTTACTTTGAAATGTAGTCGAGTGAAAGTAAAGTACCTTGCAATTATACACTTAAGCACTTGAATACAAATACCTATCTTTCAAACTATTTTATAGTCTGACTTCTTTGAATCTTTAATTATCTATTTTCCAGCACCTATTTACTATACACTACAGAGATTTCTCCCACTATGCTCCCTTTTTATGGAATACGCTGCAAGTAAAACTTTGTCGAGAGGCACTTCCTACTGTAAATGCTTTTAAAGGTATGTTACGATTAGCCCTTCATAAAACATGTAACTGTTTTACCTGATGCTATTGTTGATGTGATTATGCTCCTTGCCACTGCACAAATGGCCTTCTGTATTTATATTTGAATTGTATGTTTTTTGTTTAATGCCCTGTTTTATGTTGAAACTTGTTGTGTGCCGTGTTGGTCAGGACTCCCAGGAAGAAGAGATCTTGTATCTCAATGGGATAAATAAATAAAGGATAAATACATTTAAAAAAAAAAATTGGCACACACATACTATTCCAGCACCTCTGGTAGCACAATTATGTCCTTCCCTGCCAGGCTGCCCCTGGAGTAAAAATGCTTTTACAAACTGGCCTACATTAGGTAGGCAGTATTCCAAAAAGCCTAGCTAGTTGATTAATTAAAGCTAATGTATTGCTTGTGTCATCACAGCAAGCAATACTTCTGAACAGCTGAAGACGTCAAACCCTGGACACAAAACTAATTTCTACATGTCCCCTATAAAGGTCACATTATTTTAGTCCTTTTCAACAAGTTAATATAATATGGGTCTCTGAGGTCCCCAAAACATGTGTTTGAAGTTTTTTGCTGAAAATACCACTCAGATTTTGCATTCTAGCATGCCTCTATACCCCTCTGTTTCAGTCCTGTACTTGACAGGCTGTTCTTGTGTCTGTATCTTTAAATGCAAATGAGCTGCAGCACCCCAACTCTGTGCTCTGAAACTGGGCGTAAACTCTGGTGCACCTGGCTCACAGAATTCAGACCAAACTGTCAGATCAAACTAGGCATTACAGATCAAATAGAGGTAAGATCCAGCAATTGCATGCTTTACTTCTCATCTAAAATGTTGTCAGAAACAAATTTTATATAACTGCTCGATGGAAAAACGAGCAAGCCACCATTCTGTACACACACAACTTCCACATGCACACACAAGTCAAGGACGGCACATTTTCTATGATCCCTGATTAACGTACGACGGAGAGGCAAATCTGAATGGCTTGTTGATGCACGTGTTTTTTGACCTAGATAACCCAGGGTTGTCTTATTTCACAGCTTGTGTGTTAGAAGAAGAAGTCTTTATTCATCATGCAGTGACACACACATGCGATGGGCGGCACACACAGGAACACAGTATGCAATTTTATTTTTGGGTAGCCGATTAAATTGAGTCTCTGTGCTTGACCCATCCCGTCGTCCTTACCCCGGGCAGCCGGGAGCAGATAGGGGCTGCGGCAGATAGGCTGCGGCAGATAGCGGCCGCACCGGGGGCCTGTATACTTCCCACAAGCAAGTTGTCCTTTTGCGCGATCTGATTGGCCACTGATGTTTCTGGTCATGTGACATGTGCGCCCAATCGTGTGACGGCAAGTTCTTTGGACGGTTAAGATTAGGCGCTCTTTCGAAGCTGGTTAAGGTTAGAGTTTGTCTTAGAGCATGGCAATAGAACGCCAGCCCTGATTCCAAACTCTAACCTTAACCAAATGCGAAAGAGTCGCCTAAGCTTAACCAGTGATAAACTAGGCGTTAGGTCGTTTGCAGGCTGTTCGACGCGGAAATGGGCTAAGACACAGGCGTCACACGATTGGGCGCACATGTCACATGACAAGAAATGTGCGTGGCCAATCAGAGCGCAAAACGGGAACGCGGAAGGACAACTTGCTTGTGGGAAGTATAGACGCGCCCAGGGGACCAATCCATGTGCTCCTGTCCGTCTTCGTCAGGGAACGCGATAGCGATCTGTTGTGCATGTTGGGTTTATCTTATCGGGAGGGGAAACCCTTGCAAACATGCAAACTCCACACAAAAGGCCTGGGAGATACTCCACCTGGGTATCTGGTAATGCGGAAACCTGGTCCCCAAGCGGGAATCGAAACCTGGACATTCTAGCTGTGAGGCGACCGTGTTAACCACTACACCACTGTGCCACTAGGGGGAGACAGTGTTAACCACTACACCACTGTGCCACTAGGGGGAGACAGTGTTAACCACTACACCAGTGTGCCGCCACATCAGATTAGTAGCCCCGTCAGAGACCCAAATGAATGTGCACAAGTACTGAAAAAGCAGAGTTTTCCATAATATGTGACCTTTAATATTTGTTTCAAGTTCAAGTTTCAAGTTTCTTTAATAGTTGTCATACAGAATACAGTTGTACAGAATACTTTTATACAAAATGCTTCTTACTGTTACGCTCCAGAGACTGTGCTAGACAAGATAAGTATGAAATAAAATAGTATAGCATGTAAAATAGAAGTAAAAATAGAGGTCACAGTGTTCAGTATAGACGTATGTACAATGTTCGATGCAGAATAGAAGTAACTGAGTTACCATACAATATACAATATACTATGCAATGTACTAATATACAATACTATATAGTGCAAAGCAGAAATGGGATGAGGTACAATTTAGATACAATTTACAGTAAGGTGTACGAGTTGTAGTGCAAATCTTTTACCAATAAATATAAAGTGTGTTTAGGTGATCTAACGTGTGGATAGTGGGTGCTGCAGTGTGTTGTTTGTTTAAAGTGAGTGTGTGCGTGTGGATATGTGTGCTGTGTGCATTTGATGGTTGTTGCATAGTGTTTATTGTTCGTTGAGCAGCCTGATGGCCTGGGGATAGAAGCTTCTTCTGAGTCTTTCTGTGCTCGCCTTGAGACTCCGGTATCGCTTGCCTGACCGCAGCAGTTCAAAGAGGCAGTTGTTCGGGTGGCTGGAGTCCTTGATGATTCTCTTAGCCTTACCCCTGCACCGCTTGTTGTAAATGTTCTGGAGGGTGGGAAGCCCCCCTCCAATTGTGCGTTCGGCTGAACGTGTCACTCTTTGTAGTCTGCTACGGTCTTGTGCAGTGCTATTCCCAAACCAGGAGGTGATGTTGCCAGTCAGGATGCTCTCTATTGTACATGAGTAGAAGTTCTTAAGGATCTTCTGACTGACTTGGAACTTCCTTAGGCGCCTGAGGAAGTAGAGCCGTTGTCGTGCCTTCTTCATAACACTGTCAATGTGTGTGGTCCATGTCAAGTCCTCGGATATGTGGGCTCCGAGGTACTTAAAACTGTTCACTCTCTCAACCGGTAGCCCGTCGATGCTGAGGGGGCTGTAGTCCTTGACCCCCGACCTCCTGAAGTCCACAATCATCTCTTTTGTTTTGCTGACGTTCAGGGAGAGGCAGTTCTCCTGACACCACTGTGACAGATTCTCTACCTCTTCCAGGTAGGCCCTCTCGTCGTTGGCAGAGATCAGGCCCACCACTGTGTTGTTGTAGCACCTAAAAATAGTACTGCTTCAAAGAAGAGTGCTGCCATTTGAGTGTGTAGGTAGTGCCCTTTTATAGCGAGCCTGTTTGCACCATAACTTGATTTGTATACATTACTTTTAAGACACAAATTCTGCCTCATTGGCTCGAGCAAATGAGGAGCAAAGAATCGCGTAATTTGCCCAGACAATGCAATATTAGTGAACGAGAGCCACAGTTTGAAAAAATCTCCTTTTCTTTTGTCAGTATTGACTTCACCCATGTGCAAATGAACTATAGTAAAACCTATAGTTTCTATTTTGTTTGTTTCATACACGGTATAAAGATTTGGCACACAAATACTATAGTACAAATTTGCCTCAACGACTACCGCCCTGTAGCTCTCACCTCCATAGCCATGAAGTGCTTCGAGAAGCTAGTAAAGGGCTACATCTGCTCCTCCCTCCCCATCAACATGGACCCCCTGCAATTTGCATACCGCCCCAACAGGTCCACGGAGGACGCCATATCCCATGTGCTGCACACAGCAGCATCACACCTGGACAAGAGGCAGGGGAACTATGTGAGAATGCTATTCATCGACTACAGCTCGGCATTCAATACCATAGTCCCCTCCATACTCATAGCCAAGCTCAGGGACCTGGGCTTGGGCTATGACCTCTGCCAGTGGGTCTTGGACTTCCTGACTGGCAGACCCCAGGTGGTGAGAGCAGGCAACTGCACCTCCTCATCCATCACCCTCAACATAGGGGCCCCCCAGGGCTGTGTTCTGAGTCCCCTCCTCTACTCCCTGTACACACACGACTGTGTGGCTCAGCGGAGTAGCAATACAATCGTCAAATTTGCTGACGACACAGTGGTGGTGGGCCTGATCTCTGCCAACGATGAGAGGGCCTACCTGGAAGAGGTCAAGGTCCTGGCGGGATGGTGCCAGGAAAACAGCCTCTCCCTGAACGTCAGCAAAACAAAGGAGATGATTGTGGACTTCAGGAGGTCGGGGGTCAAGGACTACAGCCCCCTCAGCATCGACGGGGCACCGGTTGAGAGAGTCAACAGCTTTAAGTACCTCGGAGCCTACATATCCGAGGACTTGACATGGACCACACACATTAACAGTGTTGTGAAGAAGGCACGACAACGCCTCTACTTCCTCAGGCGCCTAAGGAAGTTCCAAGTCAGCCAGAAGATCCTTAAGAACTTCTACTCATGTACAATAGAGAGCATCTTGACCGGCAACATCACCTCCTGGTTTGGGAATAGCACTGCACAAGACCAAAGCAGACTACAAAGAGTGACACGTTCAGCCGAACGCACAATTGGAGGGGGGCTCCCCACCCTCCAGAACATTTACTACAAGCGTTGCAAGGGCAAGGCTAAGAGAATCATTAAAGACTCCAGTCACCCGAACAACTGCCTCTTTGAACTGCTGCGGTCAGGCAAGCGATACAGGAGTCTCAAGGCGAGCACAGAAAGACTCAGAAGAAGCTTCTATCCCCAGGACATCAGGCTGCTAAACGAACAATGAATGAACACTACACAACAACAACCACCAAACGCACATAGCACACACATCCACACGCACACACTCACTTTAAACAAACACACTGTAGCACCCACTCCACACACTTATAGCACACACCCACTTTAAACAAACACACTGTAGCACCCACTCCCCACACTTTATATTTATGGATGAAGGATTGCACTACAACTCGTACACCTTACTGTAAATTGTACCTAAAATTGTACCTCATCCCATTTCTGCTTTGCACTAGATAGCACTGTACATTAGTACACTGCATAGTATTGTGTATTGTATATTATATGGTAACTCAGAACATTGTACATATGTCTATACCGAACACTGTGACCTCATTTTCTTCTTCTAAATTCATGCTATATTATGTTATTATGTTATTTGATACTATCTTGTCTAGCACAGTCTCTGGAGCGTAACAGTAAGAAGCATTTTGTATGAAAGTATTCTGTACTTCTGTATGACAACTATTAAAGAACTTGAACTTGAACTTGAACTATAGTATGCCTGTGTATAGTATCTTTGTAGTGGAATACTATAGAAATATATGGTGAACAATAACTATAGTATTCCTGTTGTTTTATCATATAACTTATATGTTTCTATAGTGATTCAGTATTTCTATAGTAGTTGGAGTGGGGGAAAACTATACAAATACTATATTTTTACAATAGTTTTAGTAGTGGTAATTTATTTTGTATTTATATTTGTATTGCAGATGTTGATAACACTTTCTGTCAGGGACAGTTGAAATAAGTATAACTATCATTATCATGTTGTGCAGTATAATTCTCATTCATCCGGTCATATACTCAGTACTTCACACTTAACACTTTCCCGGCCACTTGATGTGATGATGGCGCCGCTGCGACCGGCTGCCTCTCTGTTCGCTCCGTCGAGACTGTGTTTACTTTTGTTAATATTTATAGTTTTTAGAGTTTTGTGCGTACCAACTGTTGGTGCATTTAATGTATATGACCGTCAGTCACTCATAGACATTGGATTACGGGAAACTTACCAACTGGATTACTCGCTGGATCAGCTTTCCGAACCACATCAATGGCCTGAAGAAATTCTCCGGAGACTAGGACCAGACCCTTTGTTCCCAGAGCCCAGGAAAAGACGACGAGGAAAGAGGGCTGGGATCCGAAACAGGCTGAGATCCAGACGCCACCGCACACCACTGCCCAGTATATTGCTAGCCAATGTACAATCAATAGACAATAAACTGGATGACATCCGAGCTGGGATTCAATATCAAAGAGACGTTAGGGACTGCAATGTCCTTTGCTTCACCGAAACATGGCTCACACCGGAGGTTCCAGATCACGCGATTCAACCAGCGGATCACTTCTTTATCCATCGCAAAGATAGGTCATCAGAGTCCGGTAAACAACGTGGAGGAGGTATTGCCTTCATGTTTAACAAAAATTGGAGTGATCCAACGAACGTGAAGGAATTATCCAACCACTGCTCCCCAGAACTGGAATATATAACCATCAAGTGTCGTCCTTTCTTCCTCCCGAGGGAGTTAACGGCGATCGTCCTGATCGGAGTGTATATTCCACCGCAAGCCAGCAACAAGGTTGCGCTCTCCAGACTACACGACGAGGTAAATAGAATACAAGTGGCTAACGTTAACGCCGCCATTTTAGTACTGGGAGATTTCAATAGCGCCAATCTGAGAAAGGTATTGCCCGACTTCTATCAGCATGTGACTTGCAACACCAGAGGCGGTAACATCCTAGATCACTGTTACACGCAATTTAAAGGTGGCTACAAGGCTCATTCTGATAGTGGCTTCGGTAAGTCAGATCACGCATCAATTTTTCTTTCACCAAAGTATAGACAGAGAATTAAAAGTACTCCCGTAGTCTCGCGAGAGGTGCAGAAATGGGATGTGACGTCAGAGGATACGATCCGGTCAGTGTTTCACAACACAGACTGGAATGGGTTCCGCGACACAGATAACATTAATGCCTACACGGAGACAGTGCTGGACTATGTTTGTACTAGGGTGAAAGAAACAATCCCCACTACCAAAATGAAAGTTTACCCAAATCAAAAACCCTGGGTAGACAAATCCGTCCGTGAAGCTCTGAGAGAGCGCACCAAAGCATACAACGACGGCCTAGAGGCAGGCAACATGAATGACCACAAGGTGGCGCGATACAACGTAAGGAGGACTGTGTCAGAGGCCAAACGACGCTACAGGGATAAAATTGAACTCCAGTTTGAACAAGCTGACTCTAGAGCTATGTGGCAGGGGCTCAAAACGATGACAGACTACAAAGGCGCCTCCCTCAAACTGAACAGTGACATCTCCTTAGCAAATGACCTCAATACCTTCTATGCGAGGTTTGATGCTGGTAATAACAACACCAGCTCACAAGCCTCGGCAATGGGGGGGGGGGGGGGTCGGCTGCTGATGGAGGCGCAGTGTTCAGGGTAACAGAGCATGAGGTGAGGCGGACCTTTAAAAAAGTGAATATCAGGAAGGCAGCAGGTCCAGACGGCATCCCCGGCCGCGTCCTAAAAGTCTGTGCCGACCAACTGGCCCCAGTATTCACTGACATATTTAACCTGTCCTTAGAACAGGCTGTCATCCCCACCTGCCTGAAGAAGTCCACTATTATCCCTGTACCCAAAAAATCCAAGCCTGCTTGCCTCAACGACTACCGCCCTGTAGCTCTCACCTCCATAGCCATGAAGTGCTTCGAGAAGCTAGTAAAGGGCTACATCTGCTCCTCCCTCCCCATCAACATGGACCCCCTGCAATTTGCATACCGCCCCAACAGGTCCACGGAGGACGCCATATCCCATGTGCTGCACACAGCAGCATCACACCTGGACAAGAGGCAGGGGAACTATGTGAGAATGCTATTCATCGACTACAGCTCGGCATTCAATACCATAGTCCCCTCCATACTCATAGCCAAGCTCAGGGACCTGGGCTTGGGCTATGACCTCTGCCAGTGGGTCTTGAACTTCCTGACTGGCAGACCCCAGGTGGTGAGAGCAGGCAACTGCACCTCCTCATCCATCACCCTCAACATAGGGGCCCCCCAGGGCTGTGTTCTGAGTCCCCTCCTCTACTCCCTGTACACACACGACTGTGTGGCTCAGCGGAGTAGCAATACAATCGTCAAATTTGCTGACGACACAGTGGTGGTGGGCCTGATCTCTGCCAACGACGAGAGGGCCTACCTGGAAGAGGTCAAGGTCCTGGCGGGATGGTGCCAGGAAAACAGCCTCTCCCTGAACGTCAGCAAAACAAAGGAGATGATTGTGGACTTCAGGAGGTCGGGGGTCAAGGACTACAGCCCCTTCAGCATCGACGGGGCACAGGTTGAGAGAGTCAACAGCTTCAAGTACCTCGGAGCCTACATATCCGAGGACTTGACATGGACCACACACATTAACAGTGTGGTGAAGAAGGCACGACAACGCCTCTACTTCCTCAGGCGCCTAAGGAAGTTCCAAGTCAGCCAGAAGATCCTTAAGAACTTCTACTCATGTACAATAGAGAGCATCTTGACCGGCAACATCACCTCCTGGTTTGGGAATAGCACTGCAAAAGACCGAAGCAGACTACAAAGAGTGACACGTGCAGCCGAACGCACAATTGGAGGGGGGCTCCCCACCCTCCAGAACATTTACTACAAGCGTTGCAAGGGCAAGGCTAAGAGAATCATTAAAGACTCCAGTCACCCGAACAACTGCCTCTTTGAACTGCTGCGGTCAGGCAAGCGATACCGGAGTCTCAAGGCGAGCACAGAAAGACTCAGAAGTAGCTTCTATCCCCAGGCCATCAGGCTGCTAAACGAACAATGAATGAACACTACACAACAACAACCACCAAACGCACATAGCACACACATCCACACGCACACACTCACTTTAAACAAACACACTGTAGCACCCACTCCACACACTTTATAGCACACACCCACTTTAAACAAACACACTGTAGCACCCACTCCCCACACTTTATATTTATGGATGAAGGATTGCACTACAACTCGTACACCTTACTGTAAATTGTACCTAAAATTGTACCTCATCCCATTTCTGCTTTGCACTAGATAGTACTGTACATTAGTACACTGCATAGTATTGTGTATTGTATATTATATGGTAACTCAGAACATTGTACATATGTCTATACCGAACACTGTGACCTCATTCTCTTCTTCTAAATTCATGCTATATTATGTTATTATGTTATTTGATACTATCTTGTCTAGCACAGTCTCTGGAGCGTAACAGTAAGAAGCATTTTGTATGAAAGTATTCTGTACTTCTGTATGACAACTATTAAAGAACTTGAACTTGAACTTGAACTTGGATGCGTCTAATGTCACTCTAGACGGCCAGCATATCAAAACAGACTTGCATAGTTTGTGAGGCTGTTTGTAGAGCTAAATCTATACTTTATAGTATTGCTATCTGTCCATTCTCATTGTCAATTGAGACCATAAACCGTCCCTTCAAAATGGCTTAAATAAAAAAAAATTCATCAGTACGTTCTCATTTTATAGCGTCTTGAATATAAGCGTTATAAGGGATTTGGTCTAGTATATTTCCTGGAAGGCTGGATAAAGGGCTAATAGCTACTAACGTTATATCCAATGGCATTTCGGTTATACAGAAGCTACAGTTAAAACTCAAAGTGCATATGATCCGTACGATCCTCAACCATGAATGCATGAAAGGGGGGGGGGGGGACGTCGTTTCTGATTATTGATTACCAATAACCGTGTTAGCCTCAGTAGCCACATTCATTGATCGGCTGGTTGAGTATGATAACAAGGCCTGATCAGCGTGTAATTTACGTGAAAAAGATCTTACTGTGAGCCGGTTGGATCCCCCAGACCATTTCCCAGTTATCAATCGCCATCTGGTAGATCGATATGTCCATTGGCTGATGATAAATTCCTTTACTGCACACTGAAATCCACGATCCAAAACGTATTCCAAGCTACAGGCTGCACATCCAGAATCCAGCTAACTGGAAACTCCATTGAAAGTCAAAAAAAATAATGCACCGTTCAGCCACAAGGCACACTGCATTATCGCGACAGCGCCCCTAAGAGGATCTGGCCGGTAATGCACTTTTTCAATTTTCAAAAAGAAGGGTACATCTGCAGTGCCGCTCGGCAACCTTGAATAGGTTATTAAAATGGAATAAAAGCCGTGGTCGGTCCTCAACCGGTGGATTCGAAACACGGATTTATACGTTGTTGGCCGCCATTGTGTTAACGAGAGGCAGCACTTAGCCAGAAATAATAATAATAATAATAATAATAATAATAATAATAATAATAATAATAATAAAATAATAATAATAATAATAATAATAATAATAATAATAATAATAATAATAATAATAATAATAATAATAATAATAATAATAATAATAATAATAATAATAATAATAATAATAATAATAATAATAATAATAATAATAATACAATTGATTTATATAGTGCTTTTCACAGTGCTCAAAGACACTTTACAGTGTGGGATAAAAAAAATTATAATAATAAATAAATATGGGTCAAAAGCAAGAGTGAAAAGGTGGGTTTTGAGGCTGTTTTAAATGACAGTAGGGTGTTGGCATTGCAGATGTGGCTGGGGAGGGCATTGCAGATAGAGGGGGCAGCTGCAGCTCTGTCACCCCAGGTCTGGAGCTTGGTCCTGAAGGGTAGTAAAAGGTTGGCGTCAGGCGACGGGTAAAGGGATAGCAGTGGAGAAGATCAGAGAGGTGGGGAGCCCTGTGGGTCTAGGTCCGCTACTGTTCCTAATTTATGCAAATGACATGTCGTCAGCTTGTGACTGCAACTTGTTCCTGTTTGCGGACGACTCAGCCCTGCTGGTCTCTGACAAGAACAAGTTACAGGTTGAAAAAACCCTCAGCTCAGAACTAGGCAAAATCTGCATATGGCTCGCCGACAACAAACTATCATTACACATGGGCAAAACAGAGTCCATTCTCTTCGGTTCAAATAACAAACTCAGCAAGACCGACGGCTTCTCAGTTACAGTGGGTGACAATATTGTCACAAGGAAAGAAGATATTACCTACCTGGGTTCCATCCTAGAGGCAAATCTTTCCTGTGACAAAATGGCATCCAATGTAATAAAAAAAGTCAACCAACGAACTCGATTCTTGTACCGGATCTCCTCACTGGTAAACAAGAATACCCTGAAGACTCTGGCAGGAGCACTCATTCAAGGGTACTACGACTATGCTTGCACCTCATGGTACCAAAGCACCTCAAACGCGCTAAAAACAAAATTACAAACATCTCAAAACAAACTGGTCAGACTACTGCTTGACCTTACTCCTAGAACCCACCTCACCCCTGCCCACTTTGACAACCTAGGATGGCTTAGAGTAGACGACAGAGTACAGCAACTTGCAATGGGCCTGGTCTACAAGATACACTACACGACCAAGGTACCCATGTACATGTCAAAATACTTCCCAAAGGTCAGTGAATACCACGATCACAACACCAGAGGGAGCTCCACAAATCATGTTAAACCCAGATTCGGCTCAAACAAGGGACTAAACACGTTTCGCAATTATGCCACATCAATGTGGAACGCCCTACCCAAAGCTGTAAAGGAATGTGAATCACTACCCACTTTCAAAAACACTCAAAAAACACCTACGGGAGACTGCAATTCGAAACTGGACCCTGTAAATGTCCTAACACAACCCCCTCCAATGTACAGTAAATTACCAAGTATGGTCTTGTCAATATTCCAATGTACAGTTTTGCTTGTACAGTGTGTGTCCCCCCCACCCCTCCTACCCAACCTCCCCCCGCCCACTCCTACCCAACCTCCCCCCCACCCAACCACCTCCAATGTACAGTCCCCCCCCCCCCCCCCCCCCCCCCCACCTACGCAACCTCCTCCAATGTACAGTTTCTACGTCAAATGTATATACTCTTTTTTTCTGGACTCTTTTCGTATCACAAACAGTACTGTATTTGCAAATCTGGTATGTCATAAATGTATAGATGTAGCAGTACTGTCTATCTGTATGTCATGTATGTCATATATGTTACGATGAATTGAAAATGGGGGACCCTGATGTAGGGCTAGGCGATATGGCCTAAATATGATATCACGATATTTTCTGACCTTTCGGCGATACACGATACACATCACGATGTTTTTCTTTTTTACCCCAAACAATTCATTATGAGGCTTACCAAGACAGTATTTGAGTTTGCAAGCTAACATTAAAGACAAAATAAAATACCCATGCGTTTAGCATTTTTATATTATATATTAGATTTAGATTATTAGATTATATATTGCATATATTTAGCAATGAGATATTATATGATTTAGATATGAAATATGATGAATTGAAAATGGGGGACCCTGATGTAAACAAGACTAAAGTCTTTCTCTGGTCTGCATCCCCTTAACAATTGTATGTATTGAGCTGTACTGTACCCATTCTGCAATATGTTAATAAAGTTTTAAATCAATCAATCAATCAATAAATAGCATTTTTATGAAACTACTGTATATATGTATGTCTCTAAATGTTTTGATGAATTGAAAATGGAGGACCCTTATGTAAAAAAGCCGAAAGTCTTTTTCTGGTCTTCATCCTCCTGTACTGTATTGTACCCATTCTGCAACCTTTTAATAAAGTTTTCATTCATTCATTCTGACGGAAACATAATAATTTTGATTGACAGTCGAGTCTGCCAATTACGTCACAGCGCTTGCACCCGTCCTGCTGTTCTTAGCACCAATCGGCAAGCGCTATATTAGTTTTTGACTTCCTGAATGTCCTGTGTGCTGAACAACAACAAAGCTACTAACGTTAGCTCCCCGCGGCCGTCGAGTAGGAGACCAGTGCTCCACAGGATGACTAAATGAGGCATAATGATTTTACTACAACGAATGTTATAATAAAAGCCTTTCCATACATCTGTCTGATTGAAAACTTTATTAACAGACCGCGGAATGGGCATATCTCAGCACGGGCTGAGATATGAACGAGTAACGTGTGGACAGATTGACGCGACACAATCCTCTTGGGCAAAACATCACGATATCCACGATACGTTGAAAAAGTGTATCGTTAATGAACTGTACCCGATATTTATATAATATCGTCATATCGCCCAGCCCTACCCTGATGTAAACAAGACGAAAGTCTTTCTCTGGTCTGCATCCCCTTAACAATTGTATGTATTGAGCTGTACTGTACCCATTCTGCAATCTGTTAATAAAGTTTTCAATCAATCAATCAATGGTAGCTAATTGGGATCCAAATAAACAAATAAACAAATCAAGTACTTTTTGGATTCTACTTTCACTGTGGTGGAAAAAAACCTTCATGAATCCAAGGCGTCACAGGGTGAGTAATTGATTTACAAATGATACTTTTTGGCTGAAGTGCTCCTTTAGGTATCATGATAATTATTGTATTGTGGAGCCTCTGGTGATCCCCACCCCTAGTGCAACCAAACAACCCTGACACACTGACACACATGGCAAATGGTTCCTGGTAATCTCACGAATGCTCACGCTGCTCCCCGACTCTGGAATCAACTCCCATTACACATCAAAGAAGCCCCATCTGTAGAAACATTTCAGTCCCACCTCAAAACCCACTTGTTCAATCTTGCATAGCCTCACTCCTGACCCGCCAACCCCTGCATCACTTACATTTTCACATCTGTACACACCTATATTTTAGTATTATTATTTATTTAAAAATGTTCTCTCTGTCTTGTCTCTAAGTTGTCTCCCTCTCTCTGTATTATCCCCACTATGTCGTCATTGTGAAAGTCCGTACTGTGTTTGTCCCTGTACTGTGTTTGTCTGTATGCTATAATGCCATGTATGTAAAGCGCTTTGAGATGCCTAATGTAAGGCGCTATATAAAATAAATGTATTATTATTATTATTATTACTATACAATATATAATATATACAATAACTGACAATGGTGTGGGGGGGTGTGTGTGTGTGTGTGTGTGTGTGTGTGTGTGTGTGTGTGTGTGTGTGTGTGTGTGTGTGTGTGTGTGTGTGTGTGTGTGTGTGTGTGTGTGTGTGTGTGTGTGTGTGTGTGTGTGTGTGTGTGTGTGTGTGTGTGTGTGTGTGTGTGCCCACCCTGGGTGGACTGGTTTGACGTCAGTGCCAGGGAAAACGTTGTCCCAGTGGGGATTAGGGTTAAGCAGGTGAAAAACAACAGGACTAGCTGACAGCAGTGCAGAGCAGAGGTTAACTGCTCTAGCCGAGCTACTGTATAGACTAGAAAAAGGCACCTGCCCTCCTGCAAGGACTAATGGACTGTTAGTAGACTATTCTGCCCAACCCTGTCTGCAATACTGCCTGCCTAGTTGTCTGTCTGCCTGTCTGCCCATCTGCCGCTCTCTCTCTCTCTCTCTCTCTCGCTCTCTCTCTCTCTCTCTCTCTCTCTCTCTCTCTCTCTCTCTCTCTCTCTCTCTCTCTCTCTCTCTCTCTCTCTCTCTCTCTCTCTCTCTCTCTCTCTCTCCCCCTCCCTCCCTCCCTCCCTCCCTCCCTCCCTCTCTCTGACCATACCCATGGCCCACCCAGGCTATAACCTCCCCCGGTCCCCAGTGGCAGCTCATCAGTGTAGTAATGTGAGCCCCGCACAGGGTCACATAAATAGCCTGCTGTAGGCAGACGAGACGGCGGCTTCATAACACATTAATAACACATTACTACTGCTCCTCTGGTCTACCCTACACTGGCCGGCCGGCCGGCTGACCTCTGGGCTGCCTGACCTTTGAGTATTTCCCAGAGACAACTACCACCACCACTATAATTGTTTTTAATACAAATAGACCTCCTGTTCACTGTAAAGTGCCACGTTTTGATATATTTAGCTTTAAACTTTATATTTTTTGGAACTCACAACACGCAACCTAAAACCCCTTCCTCTCCCAAACCGTTCCTGCAATTGTTTTATGTTGCATGATGATCATGAATACATTTAATATGTATTGTATTTTTTATGTTTAAATATCAACATTATCTGTCCATCCTCAGTACATTTACTATAAATATACTACCGGTAATACTTCATCTGGTCTTTCCAAACGCACACACACACAGAGAAAGGGAGCATGCCTGCCCCCCCCCCTCCTTCCCAGTTCCCACTTCTCTCTGCCTATGGCTCTGGGTTAGCTTGTTGTTAGCTTACGCTAACGTAACGTTAATTTCGATCTTTAACGCGACGTGGGCATAATGGAATGGCGAGGATTGCAAAGCAGGTTAGATGCATTTGACCCGTTGCGGAATAAAACAGCAGGGACATGTTTTCGGTCGCAGAATAGGCACACTAGCCTTGCTCTGTTGACTCTCTAGACGCTACTGCTGTGTGCTGTTGAGCCGAGCCGAGCGGATACGACACTCGGGATTTTCAAAATAAGAGTATCGCAATATGAATCGATCTTCTTACGTAACGTTGCATCGATCCTATTTGATCATTGATAATAGATCGATATATCGATCTGGATCAATGTATCGTCCCACCCCTAGTGAATATGGTCAATTGATTCATTGACTAAGAAGGGGGCAGCACTAACCACCAACACAGTATCAACAGCTTCTGCAGGGCCCCAGACATTGGCACTAACCAGACTAGTGATAATCCTGTCCTTCTGTCACAGTTGTTTCCCACATAATGTACACAGATATTATCGTACTTTTTGGACAATCTAGGCCTAAATCAAACTTAACAAAGCTATATTGGGCTTGGCTGGGCTGCGCTGGTGCTGTAGCCATATTAGTGTTGGGCGTGGAGAGGCAGATAGCCCGATCAGAGGATCATGATGTGGGCCAAGAGGGGAGGAGTGTTTGGCCAGAGCAGGCGCTTCTGGATGATATCAAACTCACCAGCAGGAGCCAACGTTAACAAATGGGCTGGAGGTAAATGGAACAGTATGGGACAGAATAGAATAGAATGAGACAGGATAGAAAAGAAAACAATAGACTATAACATCAATGCACATGCAAGGGCACCTACTTAAGATGGATAGACACAGGCACATGCACACACAGATACCACACACACACACACACACACACACACACACACACACACACACACAGAGGAGCCATGTGAATGACTAATAGCACGCCCCACACAGTGTGATGCATTGGGCAGGCGACAGGGACTGAGAATTATCAGGAACATGATGGATTACAACAGGTTTTGTAATTAAGTTGCTGTAGCCCTCAGAAACATGCATGGCTGCCTCCCATGATAGCCCAGGCGTGGAGTGACACACACAGATACACAGGGGCACAAACACACACACACATACAGTATACAATAGCACACAATCACACACACACATGCATGCACACGCACACACACACACAGATCACATTTGCTCAATCTCTCACTCTCTCTCTCTCCCTGACACGTACGCACACAGATCCCAGTGGCGATGTCATGCAATGAATAACCAATGAGTGTTTGAGCACGATGCTGTGATGGTGGAAGCAGCAGGCAGACCAGAGGTCCCAGAGCAGGTACAACCCCCCAGCTGTCAGATGAGGCAGAGCTGTATCAGTCCAGCAGCTCCCATCCAGCTGGTCCTACCCTGTCATCCAGCTGGTCCTACCCTGTCATAAAGCTGGTCCTACCCTGTCATACAGCTGGTCCTACCCTGTCATCCAGCTGGTCCTACCCTGTCATACAGCTGGTCCTACCCTGTCATCCAGCTGGTCCTACCCTGTCATACAGCTGGTCCTACCCTGTCATACAGCTGGTCCTATCCTGTCATACAGCTGGTCCTACCCTGTCATCCAGCTGGTCCTACCCTGTCATACAGCTGGTCCTACCCTGTCATACAGCTGGTCCTACCCTGTCATACAGCTGGTCCTACCCTGTCATCCAGCTGGTCCTACCCTGTCATACAGCTGGTCCTACCCTGTCATACAGCTGGTCCTACCCTGTCATACAGCTGGTCCTACCCTGCCATCCAGCTGGTCCTACCCTGTCATACAGCTGGTCCTACCCTGTCATCCAGCTGGTCCTACCCTGTCATACAGCTGGTCCTACCCTGTCATACAGCTGGTCCTACCCTGTCATACAGCTGGTCCTACCCTGTCATCCAGCTGGTCCTACCCTGTCATACAGCTGGTCCTACCCTGTCATACAGCTGGTCCTACCCTGTCATCCAGCTGGTCCTACCCTGTCATCCAGCTGGTCCTACCCTGTCATCCAGCTGGTCCTACCCTGTCCACCAACCCACCAACCAACCAACCAACCTACCAACCAACCAACCAACCTACCTACCAACCAACCAACAAACCAACCAACCAACCAACCAACCAACCAACCAACCAACCAACCCACCAACCAACCAACCAACCAACCAACCCACCAACCAACCAACCTACCAACCAACCAACCAACCCACCAACCAACCAACCCACCAACCAACCAACCCACCAACCCACCAACCAACCCACCAACCAACCAACCAACCAACCAAACAACAAACCAACCAACCAACCAAACAACCCACCAACCAACCAACCAACCAACCAAACAACCAACCAAACAACCAACCAACCAACCAACCCTGTCATCCAGCTGGTCCTACCCTGTCCACCAACCCACCAACCAACCAACCAACCTACCAACCAACCAACAAACCAACCTACCTACCAACCAACCAACCAACCAACCCACCAACCAACCAACCAACCAACCAACCAACCCACCAACCAACCAACCAACCAACCAACCAACCAACCAACCAACCCACCAATCAACCAACCAACCAACCCACCAACCAACCCACCAACCAACCAACCAACCAACCCACCAACCAATCAACCAACCAACCAACCAACCAACCAACCCACCAACCCGCCAACCAACCAACCAACCTGCCAACCAACCAACCCACCAACCCACCAACCAACCAACCAACCCACCAACCAATCAACCAACCAACCTACTGACCAACCCACCAACCAACCAACAAACCAACCAACCAACCAACCAACCAACCAAACAACCAAACAACCAACCAACCAACCAACCAACCTGCCAACCAACCAACCCACCAACCAATCAATCAACCAACCAACCAACCCACCAAACAACCAACCAACCAACCAACCCACCAAACAACCAACCAAACAACCAACCAACCAACCAACCAACCAAACAACAAACCAACCAACCAACCAAACAACCCACCAACCAACCAACCAACCAACCAAACAACCAACCAACCAACCAACCAACCAACCAACCCACCAACCAATCAACCAACCGACCAACCCACCAACCAACCAACCAACCAACCAAACAACCAACCAACCAACCAACCAACAAACCAACCAACCAACCAACCAACCTGCCAACCCACCAACCAACCAACCAACCCACCAAACAACCAACCAACCAACCAACCAACCCACCAAACAACCAACCAAACAACCAAACAACCAACCAACCAACCAACCAACCAACCAACCAACCAACCAACCAACCCACCCACCAACAAACCAACCAACCAACCAACCAACCAACCAACCCACCAGCCCACAAACCAACCAATCAACCAACCCACCAAACAACCAACCAACCAACCTGCCAACCCACCAACCAACCAACCAACCAACCAACCAACCAACCAACCAACCAACCAACCAACCAACCCACCAACCAACCAACCAACCAACCAACCAACCAACCAACCCACCAAACAGCCAACCAACCAACCCACCAACCAAACAACCAACCAACCCACCAAACAACCAACCAACCAACCCACCAACCAACCAACCAACCAACCAACCAACCAACCAACCAACCAACCAACCAACCGAACAACCAACCAATCACTCAACAAGCCAAGTGTCACAACCATAGAGCACACAGTCCCTATGAACCATCCCCCACCACCCTTCTCCTCCACCTTCATCAATCACCTCACTTTGTTTACTCCCATGCCTTCATTAATTTCCAATTCCACCACTATTCACCCAAATGGAATTGAATTGACCTGGAATGCAGTAATTTCCGAAAACCTGTCTCAGACAAGGTCTGAGAGGAGGATATGAGCGTGCGTGTACATGTGTACATGTGTACATGTGTACACATGCACACACACACACACACACACACACACACACCACACATACACATATATACACATATACATACACATACACATACACATTCACATGTCACATACACATACACATACTGTACACATACACATATACTATACACATACACATTCACATACAGTACACACACGTACACATACACATACACATACTGTACACATACACATACACATACACATACAGTACACATACACACACATACACATACACATACACACACCTTGTTAGACCCTGTCTTTTCCCCCTGGGTTATACATGCCTTAACATGAGCTTGAACATCTAGTCTACATGAAGTATGTGTCTGTGTTAACCTGCTGCTTTTGTGTGTGTGTGTGTGTGTGTGGGTGTGTTTGTGTGCGTGCGTACGTGCGTGCGTGCGTGTGTGTGTGTGTGTGTCAGCGTTTCCGTTAGCCGGTAATTACCGGTATTTGACCGGCAAAATCTGGTGAAGTCCGACATATCTAATCTCTCCGGTCATAATGTCCGGTGAAAATAATTCCCTCTAAACACAATTAGATTATTTGAATTGTATTAAAATAGGCTAAAATTAAATAGCCTATGCGATGAACGAAACAATCATTACTGTAACTGAGGGGTACAATTCCCTGACTGTATTACTAGATATGATACTTACTACCACTACCTTTGTACTTAATATTCGGCCACCCAGTACACGGCATAAATATATTATCATGAACACTCTCACGTAGATGAAACGGATCCAACACAAATGTACGAATTAGAAACAGGTCTTTATTTCTACACAGCGATGGTGTGTAGAATAAGCACTTAATCACTTAATTACATTTATGAATTGAAATAGTATGCACTTTTATGGCAAGGAGTATTCGTCGGTATATCAATAGAGAATGTCCAATCTCTGAAGGCGCAGATGGTAAATATACGACCTGGAATAGTTAAGGAATAACAGCAATGATACTTTAATGATTATACTAGATACACTAGAGGGGTTAATCCGGTCGCTTGTAAGCCGACAGGAGTAGGAGGGGGGGGGGGGTAGAATCCGGCTGCCTCGTCCGGCCAAGGGTATCCCAGGTGAACCCACTGTAGTGCCGTTCAATGCGCCGGCGATCCTTGGACCACAGATGAAAGCAGGTGGACTCTTTGTGGGCCGGCTCTCTCCGGTCCACGGGGGAGAGACGTGAAGCGACCTTGTCTTGCAGAGCGTCTCCTCACCTTGCGTCCTCTCCAGGGGGGGGGGTTCCAACACACGGCAGTGTCGGGGGTCTTTATCCATGGAATAATCAAAGTATCCAAAGCATAATCCGTGCCTGGGAAGGCGGGCTGTCGTCGGTAGAATAATCCGGTATACAGGTCCACTCGCTCGTTGGCTCTGGGGCTCCTCGGGTGCAGCTTCACATAGGGTCAACCACCCTGGGTAAGCAGCCAGTTCTCTGCCCGAAACGATGGGGTACTGACTACGGTAGTATTCTCACCGCACGAAGCACTATATATTAACAGACTATTATTAGCTTAATAGACTACGTCCAACTCGACGATATAGTGCCAAATATGACTATTCAAATATTAATATACACGATGTCTCAATACCGATGGTAGGCGAACTTGGCCTTACTCCCACACGTGGCGTCGCGGGGAGGCTTTACGTCTGTGACTCTATTGGAGGGTAAGAAACTGGACTGAAAAGGAAGTCCTACTTTAGTAGCGCAGTATATATACGCACTATGAACAAATAGTCCCATTAGTGGTGCGGTAGTCAGATTCCTACGCGGAACTAGGACTTGTTCGTACATGTCGAGCGGTACGTTTGAACTGGGTCTGAGGGGTATGGCAGCCTGGCACCAAGGTCTCGACCAATAGTAGAATGGAGACTATTATGGGATGTTCAGTAGGCTAGAATGGATATTCAATGCATATTGTACAAGGAATATACAAGGGATATCAGGGAATATTAGAGAATATACAAATACAATTAAATATATATATATAAATAAATATATATATTCGGTTTAATCTGGCCCTTCACAACAGCCACCCCCTGAATAGGTCCCAGACCTAATCAGTTAAACAGAGACAGATTAATCGCGTTGTCTATTTACACATAAGGGTTTGCTGTAGGGTCAGTCAACTTCACAAAGTCATAGGGTTGTAGGGTCATGGTCATCATCGATTGTGTCTGGGAGTCGAGGCAGTTCTATGAGCCTTGCCACGGGACGGGTGTAAGTGCGACCCTGGACGAGCACTTCAGCTGCTCGGACCTTGCCGTCGGCACCGGTGATCACTTTGCTTACGCGGCCGGCCGGCCACATAGCTCTGGGCAGTGATTGATCAATAATCATGACGACTGTTCCTTCTGTCAAATTGTCTCTCTCCTTTACCCACTTCTGGCGGGTCTGTAGAGACGGTAGGTAGTGCAGTAGGAAACTGTTCCAAAACTTGTCGGCTAATACTTGGCTGTACCTCCACATTCGTCGGCCGTTCGCTTCTTCAGGCCGGTACATTGTCTGGGGTAATGCAGGATCTAGCCGCCCCATCAGGAGTGTGTTGGGGGTAACTGGGTCGATATCCGGTAGATTGGGGGCTCTGCGTAGGCGACCACCCACTCTGATGAGGGTGTGAGCGTCGCTCTCGGGGGCCAGGTGAATTAATCTGCTGTCGGATGGGACGGGCTTTCCTCCCTGTAGACAGGCCAATTCATCGGGGAACGAGTCTCTCTGGGCTCGCTGCAGTAGAAGCAATTCTGCTTCTGCGTAGTTAGCTGCTGACATATCAGCGGGGGACTTGCACTCCGGGTGGTACCGCAGGAATGTTCTTTGTTGTGCACTCTCTATGGACGTGCAATCGTCTATGTTAGGGTTGGTGGAGGCTACGGTGCTCAATCCACAGAACACAGACTTCTTAATTTCCACCTCCTCTGGACTTGCTTCCCTCGGGATAGGCATGGGCCACTGTCCTTCCGGGAGTCTTAGGAATGCGGGGCCGTCACTGTAGACATTGCGACGGGTGAGGTCATCCAGGGGCATCCCCCGGGTGATGACGTCAGCTGGGTTCTGTTTTGTATCAACGTAGCGCCACTCTGTTTCTCCGGTTAACTCTTCGGTTAAGTCTTGAATCTCGGTGACTCTGACTCCCACGAAGACTTTGTACTTGCATGAGTCCGATTTGATCCAGGCGAGTACCGTCGTGGAATCTGACCACAGGATTGTTCTAGACACCGGTATGGTGAGCTCACGTTGGATGAGCGTGGCTAGGTGCGCTCCGGCTAGGGCTGCGCAGAGCTCTAGACGTGGGATAGATTGTTGCTTGCGTGGGGCTATTCTCGAGCGGGCGAGGACAAATGCTGTGTAGATCTCTCCCCCCTGGTCTTGGGCCCGCAAGTAGGCTACTGATCCGTATGCGACCTCTGAGGCGTCACTGAAGACGTGTAAGTCCATTTTACATGTCTCTGGCCTCACCGTGGGTGGGAAGTAGCTTCGGCGCATATTAACGCCTGGGAGTGAGTGGAGCTCCATCTCCCACTCTCTCCAGGTGGATGCAAGGTGTGCGGGGATGGGGTCGTCCCAGCCCTGGTCCTTGTCCCACAATGCTCGTACAATCATTTTTGCCCTGGTGGTGTACGGTAGAATACATCCTAGCGGGTCATATTGTCGGGCGAGTGTTGTGTACACACTCCGTCTGGTGGTCGGTGCCGCCGCCGGCCTTCCCTGCTCCGTAGTCAGGGGCTTGTGTCTGTAGTGAAGCGAATCTGTTTTGAATCGCCACACCAATCCCAGGGTCATCTCCTGGGCTTCTCCCGGGATTGTAGCCATCCAGGTCTCGCTGCTGGCTGCCTTGTCCTCGGAGGAGAGGCTGCGCAGTACTTGCGGATCGCTGCTGGCCCACTGCCTGAGATCAAAGCCGCCTTTGATCAATGAGGCGCGGAGTTTAATCAGGAGAGCCTCGGCTTCTTCCTGGGTTGAAAGGCTTTGTAGACAGTTGTCTACGTAGAAGCTGTTCTTTACGCTGTGTCGGACCTCTTCGTCCGCTGCTGGGTCCTCTGCTACATGTTTCTGTAGTGCAAATGTCGCACAGCAGGGGCTGCACGTCGTTCCGAAGGGGAGGACTTCCCATTGGTAGATGGCTGGGTGCTCATCTCCTGGCTTCTCTCTCCATAGGAACCGTAACAGGGGCTTGTCCGCCTCTACTAATCTCACCTGCAGGAACATTCCTTTAATGTCCCCGTTGATGGCCACCCTTTCCTGGCGGAAGCGGAGTAGAACGCCGAGTAGGGAGGGGCTGAGTGTGGGACCGGGCAGTAACTCTTTATTCAGATTTTGGGATCCGATCTGGTAGCTGCAGTTAAATACTATGCGGTCTTTACCGTTGTGATGGACCTTGTGGTGGGGCACGTACCACGATTCAGTGGTCTGGTCAGCCTCTTTAATGTCCATCTTTGTGACGTGTCCCGCTGTGATGAGCTTCTCAATCTCAGCGCGGTATACACTCTCTTGGGCGGGGTTCTTGGCTAAGCGCCGCTCCGTGTTCAGCAGGTACCGTTCTGTGGCGTCTGTCTTGGCGTGGAAAGTAGGCATTCCTTCTCGCCGCAGGAGTGGCGTGGCGTATCTCAACACGCCGTTGACCGGGACTCTCTTGGTCCCTGTCTCGAGGAGGTGAATGGCGTAAATGTCATCTTTAGAGCGAATGTCTTTCTTTCCGTTCTTAAAGGGCATTTGTTCCAAGGTCCATAGCCGCTCTACGTGTTGCAGGAGTGCGGTTTCTCCCTCTGTGACTCGGGAGTGGAGACATCTAGTGGCTGTACTTCGGTTGAGAGATTTGGCGAGCGGGCCTTGGAGAGTCCATCCCAAACGGGTCTCGACTGCTGCAGGGCAGCCTCGGGGTCCGGTATGAACCCGGTCTATCGGGACAATGAGGTCTGCATGGTCGGAGCCTATCAACAGGGTCGGCATAGCATTGTCTATGAGCGGGATCGGTAACTTGCGCAGATGTGCATATTTCTCCATCAGCTTGGCGACGGGGTATGTGTACCGCGACAGTCCTATTTCTTGGCTGGTGAAAGCGTCTGCAATCTGGTACCGTCGCTCAGGCTGGCCGCTTGCTGCGATAGAGAATGAGACATTCTCGCCCTTTATCGTCTTCAAATCTCGTCTTATTGTCCGAATTGTCATTTGGGTTTCGCTTCCCCGCAGCCCTAGCTGGGCCGCAGCGGAGGCGAGCAGCAGGGTCTTCTCTGACCCGTCATCGAGGACGGCGTAAGTGTCCAGGACTTTATTCTGGTAGCTTAGTGTCACACGCACTACTTTTAGGAGTACTCGGGCTCCACTGCTGCTGGCGGGATCGATGTACATGACGCTCGCTTTGCGGCTGGATGGTGCAGGTGAAGGGCGCCGTCTGCCACTGTCGTGAAGTATGTCCAGATGGGCTCCATCGCACCCGGTGCACCTTTTCCCCAAGCGGCACTCGGCTGCCATGTGTGAGCGCGCACAGCGAAAACAGCGCTTGTTGGACTTTATCCATTGACCTGCTTCCTCCGCGTTCAGCTTGGGGAAGGAGTCACATTGCGCTAGCCAGTGTTCTTTCTCACAGTAGGGGCACACTATCTTCCACTTCTCCATTCTGGAGGGGGTACTGTGGCTCCTGCTGCTCGGTACTGACTCCGATTGGTGCATCACAGTCACCGATCTTCTTCCATCATTTAGTCGTCTGGTTCCTTCTCTGGAGCCAGGGGTGCTCCGTCCGAATGTATCTAGCCGTAGGCTGCTGACTTCTCTCGCCAGGAAGTCTGCTAGATCGAGGAGGTTCGGTTCGGGGCCATTCGGGTCTCTGTGGTCCCTCTGCCGCCTAAAGCGCTCCTGACGAGCGGGCGGCAGCTTCTCCAGGATCCTTTCCACATTTGAGTTGGCGTAAAGTTCATGCCTCCCCTTCTCTCTTTGCGCTCCCAACATCCCTACCAGGGACTGCACTCTGATGGACAGGTCATCCAGTGCTCGATTGTCTATTGCTGGGGGTAAGCGGTCGATGTGTCGGATCTCCTGGATCACGTAATCCCATATGCGCCCATACCTCTGGTCCAATGCTACCAGCGCTGCTGTGTATGGGGTGGTGGAAGTCGCGTAGGCGAGCGCTATATTATGTGCGCGGGGTACCTTTAAGTGCTTCAGTAGGATGGCGTATTTGTGGCGTTCATCCAATACATCCACCAACATGGTCTCCAGACACATGCGGAGTTCTGTATACTGGGCCCGGTTCTCTTGGGTGAAGTCGGGTACCATAGGCGTGCCAATGTATGACGCTGACTGTGGATACATCGGCGAGCGTTGGGGGAGAGGCCTCCTAGGCGAGTCTCCTCCCGCTCCTTGGTATGGGCTGGTACCGGCAGTGTACCATGGCCCGCTTGTCCAGGTGCTGTTCCTCGGTGCGGGTCGTGCGTCGTGCTCACCCGTGTATAGAGTCGGGGGTCTGTAGCGCAGCTCCGCGGGAGTATAGCCTGGGCTGTACCGGACCTCCTGGTCCGGTAGAGTACTGTGCTGTCTTCGGGCGTGGTTCTCCTCCTCTTCCTCTTCGTCTTCGGTTAGGTCATCCAGTGCTTGTAGTCTCTGGTTTAGCCTCTCCACAGGATATGCTGCTCCTTCCCGGTTGCTAGGTCTCGCTTGGACCGGTGGGGGGAGGTGGTCTGTGGGGGGTATAGACCTCGTCTGTTGGTCAAGTTCAGGGTTGTTTACTCGGCTAGGGGATGCCGCCCTGGAGGTGTGTCTAGACGAGTTCCTGGAGCCTCTGGCGGAGGGAGAGGGTGTTGTCCGTCTGATCAGCTGTTCTATTAGTTGCGACTGCTGTCTGTCGCGCGCTGCGTCCCGTTGAGCACCGGCTCGTTCTCGGGCCACATTCTCTTCCATCTGAATGCGTCTTACCTCTAGACGTATCTGCTCGTGTTCGCTTCGCTGCTGGATCTGCAGTCGGTCGCGTTCAGCAGCGGCGTTCAGGCTGATGAGGAAGGCCTGCTGTAGGATCCTCTCTGCCTCGCTGGGAGAAGGCGGTTGTATAGGGGAGCCTTCCCTCGGGGTACTCCTTGCGGAGCCTTGGAGCTCTATCTCCACGGTGCTCTCCCCGTCTTCTTCCGTGCCGAGTTCTCTCTCGGTAGCGTTGTATTCCTCCCGGGACTCATCGGGGACTACTTCTTCAGTACTGGCGGGATGTGAAGTCATGTCTGGTTCCCACTGGTCCCCACCGTGAACTTGGTCAGTTACATTAGAGCCCGTAGGGGCCTCTATGGTCGGGGTAGTCTGGGCGTTGGGGTTAGACATACTTTTACTTTCTAGTTTTACCGCGTTTACTGTTAGTAGAAGACTAGGTTGTTGACTGACAGCGTAAGCCTCTAAGTACTGAGGGAGCCGTCGTTCGCGCTGCGGGCGTTGGTTAGGAGGATCGTTTCGTGGAGTGTTCATCATAGGCCATTTCAATATTAATAACACTATATTAATATTACACTAATTACCATCCGGCTCGAAGGACCAATTGTAACTGAGGGGTACAATTCCCTGACTGTATTACTAGATATGATACTTACTACCACTACCTTTGTACTTAATATTCGGCCACCCAGTACACGGCATAAATATATTATCATGAACACTCTCACGTAGATGAAACGGATCCAACACAAATGTACGAATTAGAAACAGGTCTTTATTTCTACACAGCGATGGTGTGTAGAATAAGCACTTAATCACTTAATTACATTTATGAATTGAAATAGTATGCACTTTTATGGCAAGGAGTATTCGTCGGTATATCAATAGAGAATGTCCAATCTCTGAAGGCGCAGGTGGTAAATATACGACCTGGAATAGTTAAGGAATAACAGCAATGATACTTTAATGATTATACTAGATACACTAGAGGGGTTAATCCGGTCGCTTGTAAGCCGACAGGAGTAGGAGGGGGGGGGGGTAGAATCCGGCTGCCTCGTCCGGCCAAGGGTATCCCAGGTGAACCCACTGTAGTGCCGTTCAATGCGCCGGCGATCCTTGGACCACAGATGAAAGCAGGTGGACTCTTTGTGGGCCGGCTCTCTCCGGTCCACGGGGGAGAGACGTGAAGCGACCTCGTCTTGCAGAGCGTCTCCTCACCTTGCGTCCTCTCCAGGGGGGGGGGTTCCAACACACGGCAGTGTCGGGGGTCTTTATCCATGGAATAATCAAAGTATCCAAAGCATAATCCGTGCCTGGGAAGGCGGGCTGTCGTCGGTAGAATAATCCGGTATACAGGTCCACTCGCTCGTCGGCTCTGGGGCTCCTCGGGTGCAGCTTCACATAGGGTCAACCACCCTGGGTAAGCAGCCAGTTCTCTGCCCGAAACGATGGGGTACTGACTACGGTAGTATTCTCACCGCACGAAGCACTATATATTAACAGACTATTATTAGCTTAATAGACTACGTCCAACTCGACGATATAGTGCCAAATATGACTATTCAAATATTAATATACACGATGTCTCAATACCGATGGTAGGCGAACTTGGCCTTACTCCCACACGTGGCGTCGCGGGGAGGCTTTACGTCTGTGACTCTATTGGAGGGTAAGAAACTGGACTGAAAAGGAAGTCCTACTTTAGTAGCGCAGTATATATACGCACTATGAACAAATAGTCCCATTAGTGGTGCGGTAGTCAGATTCCTACGCGGAACTAGGACTTGTTCGTACATGTCGAGCGGTACGTTTGAACTGGGTCTGAGGGGTATGGCAGCCTGGCACCAAGGTCTCGACCAATAGTAGAATGGAGACTATTATGGGATGTTCAGTAGGCTAGAATGGATATTCAATGCATATTGTACAAGGAATATACAAGGGATATCAGGGAATATTAGAGAATATACAAATACAATTAAATATATATATATAAATAAATATATATATTCGGTTTAATCTGGCCCTTCACAACAATTACATTTGTCGTTGCTTCACCAAGCAGCCGGTCAATGACATCCTGTGTCAGCGAGCTGGCAGCTGATATATTTACGTGAAGCATGGCTTGGCAGGGTGCAGTACTCCAATTCAGCCATTGGCAATTCAGCTGTTGGGTGGGGGCGCTGCTGACACCGCTGCTCTGCTCTGTCTGCTCCTGCTCCATGCTTCACGTAAATATATCAGCTGCCAGCTCGCTGACACAGGATGTCATTGACCGGCTGCTTGGTGAAGCAACGACAAATGTAATGATTGTTTCGTTCATCGCATAGGCTATTTAATTTTAGCCTATTTTAATACAATTCAAATAATCAAATTGTGCTTAGAGGGAATTATTTTCACCGGACATTATGAGCAGCAGCACCAAGTCGTTGGGAGGTGGAGATATACATCACGGCGCAAACCCACGATAATGTTGCCGTCTCTCTGCCAAATTTCTCAGTTCTTCGCTTGATATAATTAATACAAATGTCCAATATAACGGAATTCGTTAGCTCATAAAAATGTGATTATAACAGACTGCTGTTTATTAAGGTCGGGCAGACTGCCCACCGACACCTCAAGTCGGCAGCAGCACGCAGTCTCGAGGGACTTATTTTATTTGGAATATATTAATGACTGTATATACGCAAAAGTAGTCTAGTTTTAAATTAAAATATTATAAATGCCTTGATGATGTCATTCTTTATATAGGCCTATCAATTGTTTTTAAGCTCAATAAACTCTGACCGGAATTTATCCCATTTGTCCGGTAGATTGAAATCTACCGGACACTCAGACCTGCAAAAAAAAATTCTAACGGAAACCCTGGTGTGTGTGTGGGTTGTGTGTGTGTGTGTGTGTGTTTGCGTGCGTGCGTGCGTGCGTGCGTGCGTGCGTGCGTGCGTGCGTGTGTGTGTGTGTGTGTGTGTGGGTTGTGTGTGTGTAAGAAGCCAGGGAGTTAGAAAGACAGTGAGACAGAGTAAGAAGACAGAGAGACAGAGAAGAACAGAGAGTAAGAAGGGCTGTCGTCGGTAGAATAATCCGGTATACAGGTCCACTCGCTCGTCGGCTCTGGGGCTCCTCGGGTGCAGCTTCACATAGGGTCAACCACCCTGGGTAAGCAGCCAGTTCTCTGCCCGAAACGATGGGGTACTGACTACGGTAGTATTCTCACCGCACGAAGCACTATATATTAACAGACTATTATTAGCTTAATAGACTACGTCCAACTCGACGATATAGTGCCAAATATGACTATTCAAATATTAATATACACGATGTCTCAATACCGATGGTAGGCGAACTTGGCCTTACTCCCACACGTGGCGTCGCGGGGAGGCTTTACGTCTGTGACTCTATTGGAGGGTAAGAAACTGGACTGAAAAGGAAGTCCTACTTTAGTAGCGCAGTATATATACGCACTATGAACAAATAGTCCCATTAGTGGTGCGGTAGTCAGATTCCTACGCGGAACTAGGACTTGTTCGTACATGTCGAGCGGTACGTTTGAACTGGGTCTGAGGGGTATGGCAGCCTGGCACCAAGGTCTCGACCAATAGTAGAATGGAGACTATTATGGGATGTTCAGTAGGCTAGAATGGATATTCAATGCATATTGTACAAGGAATATACAAGGGATATCAGGGAATATTAGAGAATATACAAATACAATTAAATATATATATATAAATAAATATATATATTCGGTTTAATCTGGCCCTTCACAACAATTACATTTGTCGTTGCTTCACCAAGCAGCCGGTCAATGACATCCTGTGTCAGCGAGCTGGCAGCTGATATATTTACATGAAGCATGGCTTGGCAGGGTGCAGTACTCCAATTCAGCCATTGGCAATTCAGCTGTTGGGTGGGGGCGCTGCTGACACCGCTGCTCTGCTCTGTCTGCTCCTGCTCCATGCTTCACGTAAATATATCAGCTGCCAGCTCGCTGACACAGGATGTCATTGACCGGCTGCTTGGTGAAGCAACGACAAATGTAATGATTGTTTCGTTCATCGCATAGGCTATTTAATTTTAGCCTATTTTAATACAATTCAAATAATCAAATTGTGCTTAGAGGGAATTATTTTCACCGGACATTATGAGCAGCAGCACCAAGTCGTTGGGAGGTGGAGATATACATCACGGCGCAAACCCACGATAATGTTGCCGTCTCTCTGCCAAATTTCTCAGTTCTTCGCTTGATATAATTAATACAAATGTCCAATATAACGGAATTCGTTAGCTCATAAAAATGTGATTATAACAGACTGCTGTTTATTAAGGTCGGGCAGACTGCCCACCGACACCTCAAGTCGGCAGCAGCACGCAGTCTCGAGGGACTTATTTTATTTGGAATATATTAATGACTGTATATACGCAAAAGTAGTCTAGTTTTAAATTAAAATATTATAAATGCCTTGATGATGTCATTCTTTATATAGGCCTATCAATTGTTTTTAAGCTCAATAAACTCTGACCGGAATTTATCCCATTTGTCCGGTAGATTGAAATCTACCGGACACTCAGACCTGCAAAAAAAAATTCTAACGGAAACCCTGGTGTGTGTGTGGGTTGTGTGTGTGTGTGTGTGTGTTTGCGTGCGTGCGTGCGTGCGTGCGTGCGTGCGTGCGTGCGTGTGTGTGTGTGTGTGTGGGTTGTGTGTGTGTAAGAAGCCAGGGAGTTAGAAAGACAGTGAGACAGAGTAAGAAGACAGAGAGACAGAGAAGAACAGAGAGTAAGAAGACAGATAGTAAGGAGACAGAGAGACAGATAAGAACAGAGAGTAAGAAGACAGAGAGACAGAGAAGAACAGAGAGTAAGAAGACAGATAGTAAGGAGACAGAGAGACAGATAAGAACAGAGAGTAAGAAGACAGAGAGACAGAGAAGAACAGAGAGTAAGAAGACAGAAAGTAAGAAGACAGAGAGACAGAGAAGAACAGAGAGTAAGAAGACATAAAGTAAGAAGACAGAGAGACAGAGAAGAACAGAGAGTAAGAAGACAGAGAGTAAGAAGACAGAAAGTAAGGAGACAGAGAGACAGATAAGAACAGAGAGTAAGAAGACAGAAAGTAAGAAGACAGAGAGACAGAGAAGAACAGAGAGTAAGAAGACAGAGAGTAAGAAGACAGAGAGACAGAGAAGAACAGAGAGTAAGAAGACAGAAAGTAAGAAGACAGAGAGACAGAGAAGAACAGAGAGTAAGAAGACAGAGAGACAGAGAAGAACAGAGAGTAAGAAGACAGAGAGTAAGAAGACAGAAAGACAGAGAACCGTGTCTTCAGAGCGTCTAAGGTCACCTCTGAGACAAGCTTGTTTCTGACCAGTGTGTATGTGTGTGGCTGGGGTGTGTGTGGTGTGTGTGTGTGTGTGTGGCTGGGGTGTGTATGTGTGTGGCTGGGGTGTGTGTGGTGTGTGTGTGTGTGTGTGTGGCTGGGGTGTGTATGTGTGTGGCTGGGGTGTGTGTGGTGTGTGTGTGTGTGTGTGTATGTGTGTGGCTGGGGTGTGTGTGGTGTTTTAACTGGTGTGTAGCATTTTTGACTGGACTGCTCTGACAGTGTTTTTAGACAGGATGGGTCTAAGTGACACGTGTGTGTATATATACAGAGAGACAGATAAGAACAGAGAGTAAGAAGACAGAAAGTAAGGAGACAGAGAGACAGAGAAGAACAGAGAGTAAGAAGACAGAAAGTAAGGAGACAGAGAGACAGAGAAGAACAGAGAGTAAGAAGACAGATAGTAAGGAGACAGAGAGACAGATAAGAACAGAGAGTAAGAAGACAGAAAGTAAGAAGACAGAGAGACAGAGAAGAACAGAGAGTAAGAAGACAGAAAGTAAGAAGACAGAGAGACAGAGAAGAACAGAGAGTAAGAAGACAGAGAGACAGAGAAGAACAGAGAGTAAGAAGACAGAGAGTAAGAAGACAGAAAGTAAGGAGACAGAGAGACAGATAAGAACAGAGAGTAAGAAGACAGAAAGTAAGAAGACAGAGAGACAGAGAAGAACAGAGAGTAAGAAGACAGAAAGTAAGAAGACAGAGAGACAGAGAAGAACAGAGAGTAAGAAGACAGAGAGACAGAGAAGAACAGAGAGTAAGAAGACAGAGAGTAAGAAGACAGAAAGTAAGGAGACAGAGAGACAGATAAGAACAGAGAGTAAGAAGACAGAAAGTAAGAAGACAGAGAGACAGAGAAGAACAGAGAGTAAGAAGACAGAGAGTAAGAAGACAGAGAGACAGAGAAGAACAGAGAGTAAGAAGACAGAAAGTAAGAAGACAGAGAGACAGAGAAGAACAGAGAGTAAGAAGACAGAGAGTAAGAAGACAGAAAGTAAGGAGACAGAGAGACAGATAAGAACAGAGAGTAAGAAGACAGAGAGACAGAGAAGAACAGAGAGTAAGAAGACAGAAAGTAAGAAGACAGAGAGACAGAGAAGAACAGAGAGTAAGAAGACAGAAAGTAAGAAGACATTGAGACAGAGAAGAACAGAGAGTAAGAAGACAGAGAGTAAGAAGACAGAAAGTAAGGAGACAGAGAGACAGAGAAGAACAGAGAGTAATAAGACAGATAGTAAGGAGACAGAGAGACAGATAAGAACAGAGAGTAAGAAGACAGATAGTAAGGAGACAGAGAGACAGATAAGAACAGAGAGTAAGAAGACAGATAGTAAGGAGACAGAGAGACAGATAAGAACAGAGAGTAAGAAGACAGAGAGACAGAGAAGAACAGAGAGTAAGAAGACAGAGAGTAAGAAGACAGAAAGACAGAGAACCGTGTCTTCAGAGCGTCTAAGGTCACCTCTGAGACAAGCTTGTTTCTGACCAGTGTGTATGTGTGTGGCTGGGGTGTGTGTGGTGTGTGTGTGTGTGTGGCTGGGGTGTGTATGTGTGTGGCTGGGGTGTGTGTGGTGTGTGTGTGTGTGTGTGTGGCTGGGGTGTGTATGTGTGTGGCTGGGGTGTGTGTGGTGTGTGTGTGTGTGTGTGTGTATGTGTGTGGCTGGGGTGTGTGTGGTGTTTTAACTGGTGTGTAGCATTTTTGACTGGACTGCTCTGACAGTGTTTTTAGACAGGATGGGTCTAAGTGACACGTGTGTGTATTTGTATGTGTGTGTGTGATAGCTGTGCTCTCTTTAAACACAGACTGCCCTCAGGACGATTCAGTTTAATCTTTCAATATTCATTATTTTACATATTCAAGATGAGTAACATTACACCAAAAAAATGCCAAATGTTTCAGCTATGCAGGCTTGTTTTACTATACTTGTAAGGACATTCATTGTATTGACATTCCTTCTCTAGCTCCTTACCCTTAAGCATTATATGCCCAACCCTAACCTTAAACTAACTCCAATACTTAACCCTAACCTTATAGGGATATTTCACTTTAATAGAACCTGTCAAGTTTCAGCAGTCTAAGTGCATCTATAAGTAAGCTAGCGACCACCGCTGTCCCTGTCATCCACTGTCAACACCACCATTCTCCACAGGTGTAGGGCTCCTCATTCACTTCCATTCATTTTGGGGACTGCCTCTAAATATTATACTTCTGAAGTATAAACAGACTACTGCTGTGCAGATTTAAATACAACCGAAAATTGTCAATGGTATGTGTTTGTTTTGGCATTTGATGCGTCTTTACAGAGTTATTATCTTTGAAAAATAAAAAAACACATCTAGTAAATTTGTTGTACGTTTGTGTATCCTTGCCTTGCATGGAAAATGTGGGGAGTGATTACCCATAGTTATGCTGTGTTGCTGGAAGAAAGATTCTAAACATTCTGTGAAAAGTTGACAGTTGGTAGGGGCGGCTAGGTGGTGCAGTGGGCAAGGCACTCACCACCAATGCTGGAGACGCTGGGTTCGAGCCCAGCTCTCCACATTGTTTTCAGTTTGGCTGGTCATCCGTACTAATACAATTGGCAGTATTAGTGGGAGGGAAAACTGAGGGGTGGGCATCGGACGTTGTGGACAGCGACTCCTACAGGTCGGTTGGTGCGCCTGTGCAGTAGAATCAAGAAGCGATGGGGGTGGCGCCCCTCCAAAGCGCAGACCCCTGACGCTGAAAGATCGCGCCGCGCAGGTGAAAAGATGCGACGGCTGCTACCTTGAGTATCGGAGGGGACTTGTGCTATGTACTGTATGGCTTCGTCCACATTGCAGCCGGCTTGTGGGAGGCAAGAAACAGCGTTCGAGACAGGGGAGGGTTGAATTGGACGATACGAAATTGGGATGGAAGAAAAAATAGAAAATGGGAGAAAAAAGTGGATCCAAAAAAAGAATGTTGACAGTTGGTCAAACAATAGTACCTCACGTGATAAATAGTTAATTTACTGATCATTTGAAAATGGCAATATTAGCTATGAAAAAACAAGTACGGTTGAGTCAGAAAAATACATTATACAGAATAATATTGCTGAATCGTTTGTTTGGCTAAAAAGACTAAAAGCCCTCCATATTAATGGAAGTGAATGAGAAAACCTTGGCGAAAAGGTGGTGTTGACAGCAGACAGCAGGGATAGCAGTGGCCATTAGCTTACTTGTAGATCTATGCACAATAATGCTGGGAACAAACCCAGGGTGAATATCCGCAAAGCTCCTTCTCACGAGCGCAGTACGCCTGGCTGTTCACATCAGCATCAATTGCCCCATGTGCCAGTCTGCTCTGCTGTCACAGATTTCTGTGTGTGTGTGTGCGTGTGTGTGTGTGTGTGTGTGTGTGTGTGTGTGTGTGTGTGTGTGTGTGTGTGTGTGTGTGTGTGTGTGTGTGTGTGTGTGTGTGTGTGTGTGTGTGTGTGTGTGTGTGTGTGTGTGTCACGTGTGTGTGTGTTTCTCTGCTTTCCCTCCTCTCCGCAATGGACAGCATTTATATATGCGGTTTTTGACAAGTTACTAGGGGTGCACCGATATGAAAATTGGCCACCGATACCGATACCGATTGTTCAACTAACACAATCGGCCGATACCGATACCGATACCGATAATTGTGGCAAAAAATAAGTATTTTTAATTTTTTTTAATATTTTTTTTAATATTTTTTTTTTTATTTTTTTTTATTTTTTTAATGAAACTACTGTATATTTGTATGTGTGTTTGTATTTGTAGGCCTCTTTACTTACTTAAAAAAGGAAACATCAAGAAATATGTTTATGGTATCACTGATCCCTCTCCCAGTATCGTCTGGCGGCCTGCAGAGGGATACTATTTTCTCAACCAGAGCTTTCAACCAATGCAATGGAACCATTCTGGCGGCCTGCAGCGGGATACTATTCTCTCAACCAGAGCTTTCAACCAATGCAATGGAACCATTTTGATTGACAGTCGATTCTGCCAATTACGCCACACCGCTAGCACCCACCTCCTGCTTACCACCAAGCGTTTATTCATTTTTCTACTTCGGGGCATGCCGCCATTGATGATCTGCTTGCGAGAATGCGAGTCAAACTCAGAACCACAACAAGCTAATACGTTAGCTGCCCGGCAGTGCCCGCCGACCAGCGCGCTCCACAGGATGGCCAAACGAGACACAATGATTTTACTGCAACAAATGTTATAATAAAACAAAGCCTTTCTATACATTTGTCTGGTTGAAAACTTTATTAACAGATTGCAGAATGTGTAGTTGTGTACGGAATGAGCAACGGAATGTAACCGAGCTATGCACGGCTTGCTTGCTATCTTCGGGTAAATACTATGCTGATGTAATTGAACGTGTAACTAACTATAATAACGTTAATGCCACAAAACGAATGTTTGTGTCATTTTAACAGCAGATACTTTCTTAAATGCCATCCTCCCGACAGAGCGGTGTTGATGGGGAGCTCTGATGGATTCGCTTGGTTGTGTTATTACTATGCATTGAACAGCTAACCGAAAGCTAGGGTTAACTAATGTTAAAGGTTTAGCCATAACGTTACGTTGGCTAAAGTTGGGGCTATTCTTAATCCAGTAATAATGGCTGCAGACCTGCAAGCAAAGTACAGCAAGTTGGCAAAGGAGTATTCCAACGTAAATCACATTTTCACCAGTAACGTTAGTCTTCTGCCTCCCGGCTATGAACGGACTCGGAGTAATGCCTTGCTGCTATGGGTAATAATAATATGCTGATGTTATTGTCCGTGTAACACTAACTATATAACGTTAATGCCACAAAACGAATGCCTTGTTAATCATAAATAGTAACTTTGATGCAGTAGCTTGTGTGTGTGTGGGGGGGACGGCGGGCGTTGTGCAGGTGGGTCGCGAGTGAACTTTTTTTTTTTTTGCCTTTTGACGCTACACAAATGGATGGTTAGTTATCGGCGACTGCTATCGGCACATTTGAGCTTATCGGCCGATAGGCCGATAGCAGTCAACAAGGCACTTATCGGCCGATACCGATACCCGACCGATATATCGGTGCACCCCTACAAGTTACTGTATACTAAAGTGTAATATCCCCTTAATCCTTACCCAGATAATCAGCTTGTTGGTGTGAGGGCCGACCAAAATGTCCTCACAGCTCAAAATGTCCTAACATTAAAGGCAGTTTATAAGTAAGTTGGTTCTCACAAGTATAGCTAAACATACAGTACACACGCACACACACAAGCCCATGGCTTGACTCATACGTGCACCTGCAGTTGTCTCACTGTGGCAGCAGGGCTGTCTAGATGAGGGACGAGAACAAATAAACAAAGCGTCTCTGCTCTTTTCTGTTCTGCTCCGAGGTGGACGCCTGACAGCCAGACCAGGAGACCTGTTGTTGTCAGGGCCTGTCAAAGCAACAAGGCCTACATTTACATCTTCACCCAGGACCAGAGAGCAAGCTGGGAGACAGCGATGTATAGGAAGAAGAGAGGTGAGGAGAGGAGAGGAGAGGAGAGGAGATGAGAGGAGAGGAGAGGAGAGGAGAGGAGAGGAGAGGAGAGGAGAGGAGAGGAGAGGAGAGGAGAGGAGAGGAGAGGAGAGGAGAGGAGAGGAGACATGAGGAGGTGGGTGGGGGGGGGTATGAGAGACACATACACAGGAGGAAAAACAGACGCATATGAGAGAGCTGGGTTGTTTTGAAAGGTAGAAACGTAGAACGACTGTGAAGGGAAAAGAGGAAGAGATTGAGTGAAGAGAGAGAGAGAGAGAGAGAGAGAGAGAGAGAGAGAGAGAGAGAGAGAGAGAGAGAGAGAGAGAGAGAGAGAGAGAGAGAGAGAGAGAGAGAGAGAGAGAGAGAGAGAGAGAGAGAGAGGGTGGGTGAGTGGTGACTGTGGGATTGCCAGGGGGTGTCAGAGATGTAACAGGCACAGCTGTTACCTGTCAGGACCTTTTGGCCTATCTGAACCCCCCCCCCCCCTCTCAGCTTCACCTTCATGCCATGAGCTCTTTCAGATGGGAGACAGTGTGATGGACTGTGTTGTATGTATCATACAGAGGAGAGGTGGGGCATCCGTTACCTGCTCGTCATTTATCATCCAAACCAAGTATTTTTGTTTTTAAAATCTATTTAGCTATTTGTGTTAACTTCTGATGTTAACAGAGTCAAGCTTTTACAACATGTGGCTGCCACTGCTGTCAATAGACTGGTGATGCTAACATCCATAAGGCATGTACCCCATAAGTAGGCCGTATTTGTATCTATACTGTGCATTTTTTATACAAACCAATTTCATTCTACTCTCAGAATAACGTGCATCTAATCAAATATTGAGTGAGATGCGTTCTGTTGTCAAAGCGACACAGTTCCACAAAACAGCGGAACCTCCATCCCCTTCATGCATGGGTTAGTGCTGTCTGTGAGTGATGCTTCCAGCTGCTGACATCATCACTGGAACAAACAAACTGGTCCCTGAGTCTCGTTGTTCTCAACTGGCACAGGCCTCGGCAGAGCTGTGTTCCGTACATAATAGGGATGGGGACCGATTCCGGTACTTTTAAGGGTATCGTCCGAATCACGTCTGGTACTACAGAGGTTCCACATTTAGGTAATGCTAAAAAAATATATATAAAAAATATGAAGTGTGCGGCATGTTCACATCAACGTCCACACGCACAATACAAGCTTACCTAGGATTTGACTTGATTCAACAACAAAGCAGTCGGGGGAATGGCAAGCCGAAAACGATCGCAAGTGTGGTTACTTTACCAACGCTCGCTGCAATATTATATATTATATTAACAAATTGTTCTAAATAAATAATAATGATAATAAATATTTTGAGGTTTAGACAATTTTTTTTACAACTGAGGTAGGTAGAGACTAAAGTACAGAAAAAAGATACCGTTGGGTACCGGTATCGATTCACAGGTACCGGTTCAAAATGTGAACGGTACCCAACCCTAGTACGCAACGATGTTCCTTACAGTTGGCTTCTTCCCGCTGGTACTTAAATTAAAACGTATCATGGGTTGTGGATACAATGTATATATGTGTTATGTTCATTCCAGAGCACCTGGGTTGGGGAGAGCGAGACCAAAGTGAGTAACAACACTGCTTACAGAGATATCCGTAAAGGAACGATAATCGTAGATGCAAGTTCACAGAGCACTCTACCACGCCCAGTTCAACCCTAACCAGGGAACAAAATTAACTTTTTGACTTACCAGCCATTTGGCTGGTAGATTTTAAAAACTACCAGCCAGGCAGATTTTTTACCAGCCAAAAATTTAAAATAGCTTTTTAGTATATCGCCATGTGTTATTATTACTATATAATACTCTCATATGCTATTTTCAATTAATATCATAAACAACATAAGGAATATTAGCATAATTTTGAGTGGACTGAAGGAAAGAGTCAGCGTTAATAGTTTTAAATGCAAATAATTTATTGAAACATAGAAGTGGGGTCGGGGACACACACCACCCCCGCATCATATTGTAGTCTAGTCTGTCTTCAAACTTCCACTCCTCTCGAAACCTTTTTATATTTGAATATCAACATTATCTGTGCATCCTCAGTAATCCTCAGTTTACTACAATATACTCCTCTCCTGAGTCCTGACTAGTGACTTCATCGTCTTTCCAAACGCACGCACACAGAGAAAGGGAGAGTGCCCCCCCCCCCCCCCCCCCCCCCCCCCATTTCCCTTTCCCCAGTCCACACTGTCTGCTGTTCTCTATGGCTCTGCCGCTGATCAGGATTAGCTTGTTAGCTTACGCTAACATAACGTTCATTTCGGGCGATGTGGGCATAAAGGAATGGCGACGATGCAATGCATGTTAGATGCATTTGACCCGTTGTGAGAAGAAGAAAAAACCACAGACTTATTTCGGCTCGCAAAATAGGCGCACTGCTGTGTAGCTCTGCTCTCAGGGAACAAACTTAACTTTTTGACTTACCAGCCATTTGGCTGGTAGATTTTAAAAACTACCAGCCAGGCAGATTTTTTACCAGCCATTGGCGGTTGGCTGGTACTTATTTTGTTCCCTGACCCTAACCCTAACCCTAACTCTACCACGCCCAGTTCATCCACAGAGACCCCTTTCACTTTAGCTGAGAAAGACTGGAGTCACTGAGTGACTAGTGCTTTAAGGTGAACGGCTACATTCCTTGGCAACAGTTACCCTTCCTTAGGTACTAGCTAAGCAAGATTCCTTATCATCCACAGCAATATTAATGGATGTAATCATCCTCCTTTGATACATTCCTGTCATAATGGATCAGAAATGGCTGACAAAAACTAAAGGAAAAAGTACAGCAAGTTAAGAGAAAAAGAAAAGTTTTGTACCTCATTGTCTGCATTTGTGCCTCACTGTTTACTCATTTTTACTCACTGTACTTGGATTGTACTTAGGTTGTACTTTAAATTGTATATTGTATTGTATATTGTATATTCCTCTTTTACTTACTTTTTTACTTACTTTTTTACTATATGAAGCACACTCTCAGGGGCTCATTTCACCGTAAAGTACATGTATTTTATTGTGACAAATAATAAACAAACTTGAAACTTGAAAACTTGATACCTTCATGTCATGGTTCACAATTTACTATAGCCTAAATCTGCCAAGAAAGAAAGGTAGAATAGTTTTGGTTCATGATATAAAATGTTCTCCCCCACCAAAATATATCAGAATTGGAATTGGCAAAATCCAAATGATACCCAACCCCACTGAAAATCAGCATCGGTAAAAAAAAATTGGGAAAAAAGTAAGTATCACACCCTGAGGGGACATCGTTTTTCACACTTTAATAAAAAAAAATCAATGCGTAGATTGTAGAATGGGCATTTCGTTGGAGAATGAGCACACAAACATGCTTGTCTGACAACGGAGGAATGGTCCCTGACGTGCACCTAGCAACGCCAGGTGTACAGAACAAAGTTAGTCTATGCTAGAGTAATGACAGTGGGATCAACACAAGACACTTAATGAAAGTCTAAAACCGAATGCATCAAATCATTGGTGAGAGCCTTGTCTCTCACCTGTCATTCTACAAACAGCAGCCATCAATCACCAGTCACTGACTCATAGGCCCAAATCCCCACCCTCCCTGAATCAGATGTAAACACTGCCAGTGCCAACTACTGATCCCATGTCAGATTTCCTTTAATCCCTGATAATGATTCAGGTAAGTATTAAAGGTTGGGTGATCTGATTGTAGATCAGGCAGAGTGTGAGTCTGTGTGTGTGTGTGTGTGTGTGTGTGTGTGTGTGTGTGTGTGTGTGTGTGTGTGTGTGTGTGTGTGTGTGTGTGTGTGTGTGTGTGTGTGTGTGTGTGTGTGTGTGTGTGTGTGTGTGTGTGTGTGTGTGTGTGTGTGTGTGTGTGTGTGTGTGTGTGTGTGTGTGTGTGTGTGTGTGTGTGTGTGTGTGTGTGTGTGTGTGTGTGTGTGTGTGTGTGTGTCTGTATAACCAGCCAGCTTGCTTGGCTGCTGTCGGAGGCAAGCTTCACATCAAAGTACAGACAAGTCATGCCATTGGTTCCCTCACTTCACTCATCTCTCTCAGCAGCACCCCCCCTATTCTCACTGTCGCCTCTGGGAATCAGGCCAGGCAGCTTGTATCCTTTCGGCAAGCAACAAGCCCTTCTGCGTTGCTCTGATTGGCCGAGCGCGCGCATGAGCCGCGACAAGCTCCTCAGCCAGGCAGGAATACTAATCTCCGCTTAACGCAATTTATACAAATGGAAGTATTGATTTCGCCGTAACGAATCATTAAAAAATATATACCGTTAACTGGAATATGTTGTTTCTTTACACATGTTGGATTATGTCATTTGTCATGACAAACCAATAAAAAATCGCGAATTAACCGGTGGCTACAACAACACACAGTAACTACATCATGCATCATTGTTTACAATTAACGGTGGGGCTAATCGAAAGGACTGGACACGGACAAGTTAAACTAACCTAAAGTTAGTTGTTCACCAACAATCTACAGACACAAACAAACACAGAACTGGACTGTTATATGAAATTAATTGATTGCTGTTTAACACGTCCGTGTCCAGTCCTTTCGATTAGCCCCACCGTCAATCAGAGCAACGCGGAAGGGCTTGTTGCTTGCCGAAAGGATACAAGCAGCCAGGCAACCTGGGCTTCTTCCAAAGAGCAATCCTCACTTACACAGATCCACACACTGGTATATTTTATTTACGGATTGGGCCAGACACAATCTTTAGAGGGGGACTTCTCTTATCACTGTCTTTTTATGTAATGTGTCCACTTTTTGGATAAAAATATGTGTAATTTTGTGGCACTATCAGTTTTGATAGGAATTAAATTTCAAAACAATCTCATGCCAGATCTACTATACTGCCTAAAACATGTTGATCAAATAAAAGATAGATGGCATAGTTCTGATCAATCAACAATGGTGTGGAAACACAACCCAAACACTAATCAAACTGTGACTACAAGGACATTGTTCTATAATCCACCGTATTATTCAGTTGTCTGACTCTATGAAATAATAAATGCTGATTGCTAATGGGGCCTCATTGATTGGCCTCAATCACCTTGAGAATCCTGCGTCATAACCAGACAGTGAATCATATTCAGTTGATAAAAAGCCTAGTCTGAGAGAGCGTCTGACATGGGAAACAGGACGCCAGTCAGGGAGTGCGTGTTTTGATGGTGGTGTTATGAGAGCATGACATGTGCGTGCAAGGCTGTCTACTTTCATGACGGGTCAGGACAAGCTATCTCTCCAGGCCCCTCTCTTAGTCACCGTGACTCACAACAAATAATGTCTTCTTGACACTCAGAAAGGTAGACATACGGTCAGAAGGGTAGACATGCAGGCAGACAGACAGGCAGACAGACAGACTGGGTGGCCGACAGGTCAGACACACAGACAAACAGTTAAATAGAAAAATGGCGAGCAAAAGGACGGAAAGGACGGGAGCTGTCAACAGAGAAGATGAAGATGTTTAAAGACCATGTCAGAGTTATTAAGTCTGTGGTCTGTCTTCTTCCTCCAACCAGCCCATTCTCTCTACCAAACCGCAATGACACAGACCCCAGAACAGCACACCGCAGCACCGACGGCAACAGTAACTCATTTCTGAAACCAGGCCACCACTCCCATTGTTCAATGTAGGCCACAAGCTATGATGTCATGCGCCTTATCCTGTCCCGAAGCAAAGCAACAGCGTGGGCCGTTTACCAGTAATAAGGAATCTCTGGGGAACCGCAAGTCCCAGCTTTCCCTACGGTTGCTGAGAAAAGATGGGCATTGTGGGAAGCTGAGTCACTTGGCCTTTAATGACACTGTGGGGCTGCGGCACAAAAATTATGAAGTACGGTCAAATCAGTCTAGCTATATTTCCCATCCTCAATAAATAGTTAATTGATCATAATTTAACAAATCATTTTCAAAGCATTAATAAACATTATTTGGATCGCTATTATGAAGTTGCAACTACTGTATTAGTATACTCACTATACAGAAGAAAAGCAGCTTGAAGAGTCTGGGTAAACAGCAGGTAGCTTAACAATTATATGTATCCAAGGCACTCTGTATCGTGACTGATTAATTTAAAAGTGTTTATCAAGATGTTTAAAATATATTCATGTACAGGTTAGACTTCAGTCCAATGTAGGTTGTTAATTGTCTAGCCACCTAGCCTAAACATGTCAATCACATAATTCTATTCTCATTGTGACATGTACTGTATCTTCACTGAGTTTTTAAATGTGTGTCTTACCTGTGGTATTATATGACGCTGATTAACACTATTAATTAATAATGAACTAAAATAATAATCTTTTAATCATTGACTAATACTTAATGCATTGCAGTATTTATAATAGTTTAACCTGCATAAAAACATATCGAGAAAGGCATTGTTACTTTTCTTTCGTTTTTTATTAAATCAATTTATGGACAAATGACATTATAGCAACATTAGAGAAATGTAACAAACGATTTATTGTAAGTTAACAAAACTAATATTGAATAGCTTTCAATGGCCAGTAACCATTGTGACATCACACCATCATCAGAATGCTCAGTTCTCAACGTCCATATGTAACATGTGAGTTTGTACAAGTGAAAGGGTTAAATAAATCATATTGGGCCCAACTCTGACTTAAGAATGAGTGTGATTTGCTGTATGTGAAATTCGTATTTGCATGGTAATTTATGTTTGTCCAAGCAGTATCCACAACAGCTGTGTGTGATGCTGGACGGTCTCTGTGGTGACTTAATTATATTTGACTGGAGCCAAGTTTGGTAGCCTTTTCCTGGAAGTAGGCGCATTCAGACTGGGCAAGTTAATCTCTGTCAAACTCAACCAGACCCACGCACACAACCAGGAAGAAAATACGTTCATATTATCTACTCTATTTATTTATTCATATTTATTCTTCATCCACTGAAGAACAACAAATTGCCCAAACTCTGCTATTGAACTTGTCATGGACTAGAGCATATTATTATGATAATGTAGAGTTGACTGATTGGACTACTATATGACCCCTGGACGGGCGTGTAAGGGTTGGAACAATCTTAATGATGTAAAACACCATTAGTTCTCTGGCCATTGGGCGGGTCAGTGGACAGTTTGTATGTGCAGTTGGAGAATTTATGTTCTGCGCAGCATAACCCTCACATTCTTCACATAGATCAACTGGAACTGCAGCAAATGCTCCTTCAGCATCGCTGCAGGGGTAGAGGCATGCAGAGGGGGGGTAGAGGCATGCAGAGGGGGGGTAGAGGCATGCAGAGGGGGGGTAGAGGCATGCAGAGGGGGGGTAGAGGCATGCAGAGGGGGGGTAGAGGCATGCAGAGGGGGCTTAGAGATGAAGATTCAGCTTTGATGCAAAGGGTCAGACAGAATTCAAAACTGAGAGGAAATGGGAGAAAAATATATTTAATGCAAGAGGCAACTGCTGCCAGATTTGTCACACGTGTATTTGCGGCATATAGCCTAAACGCACAAAAAAAGGTGCTTTCATTATAAGCACAATGTTGGCTTTTACTAACAAGATGGATCAACAACACACTACTTAACACAGTGTAAAGACTTCCACAGACAAACAGGCCTTGACAAATAGGTGTTTAGAATTGAAAACGTTGGCGTATTGCCCATGTGTGTGCAGCTTGATTCCGGCTATCTGACAGGTAAATGCGCACGGTGTGCAGAGGAATGTTTGCGTCTTTCAGTTGGGCATGCCTCTGTCTAATCCCCCCACCCTTTTTTCAGCCAAGGCCTGAAAGGAAGCTTTTCACTGTGTTTAAAAAAAAAATTGCTAAATGCTTGTCAAATCGACACTCCTTCTCAACTTGGGAGCAAAGCATAGTTCTTTCTCTCTGCCTCTCTCTCTCTCTTTGTTCACTGCCATCACTCACCACTCCCATCTCTCATTCCCTGTCACCCCTTTTTCTCACTATTTAGTTTTTCAGTTCCCACTTGCCTGTAAAATCCTTTATGTTTTCCCTGCCTCTTGGCACGCTTTCTATTTTAGCTCCATATACTTTAAACTTCAAACGTTCTATCTTTAGCATTTTGTTAGCTACTTTCATCAGAGTTTTCCAAACACTGGGTTGTCTCTAGTATTCATGTATAATCCCTCATACTTTCCTTCACACTTTGTCTCTCTCTCTCTCTCTCTCTCTCTCTCTCTCTCTCTCTCTCTCTCTCTCTCTCTCTCTCTCCCCCCCCCCTCATTTCTCTCCTCCCTTCTAGTCAGTAGGGACCTCCACCGCAGCACTGTGGTGACAGCCGGTTGACTGCTATCTGTATGCAGATGACACTCTGATTCAGATGAGAGAAGAGAACAGGATGTTTCTGCTAAAATCTCTCATTGTTGTGACACTCTGGTGTTGATCCCAAGATGCCGACAAGTTAAAACTCCACTGCAGCTATTTTCAGCGAAGTGCGACTCATGCTATTGGAGTTTGACGGACTGACTGATACAGGGGTTTTGGCGATAGACTTCAAGAAGAAGGCGAAAAAAGAGAATATCTTTATTGTCAAGTAAATTTTTACACCCTAAAAAACCTGTCCACTGCATTTAACTCATCCGAACTAGTTAGGAGCACTGGGTAGTAGGGATGGGTACCTTTCACATTTGAACCGATACGGTACCGGTACCTGTGAATCGATACCGGTACCCAACGGTACCTTTTTTCGGTACTTTAGTCTCAAGAAATTTTATTTACCTACCTCAGTCGTGAAAAAAAATATCCAAACTTCAAATAACTAAAATTTAGACAGTTTTCGGCTTGCCATTGCTCCGACTGCTTTGTTGTTGAATCAAGTCAAATCCTAGGTAAGCATATATTGTGCGTGTGAACGTTGACATGAAAGAAAAAAAAAGTAAAAAAAAAAAAAGATTGTAAAAAAAAAGAACAAAAAATTCGGTATCTCACTTGAATCGATACTCGGTAGTACCGACGTGTTTCGGTTTGGTACCTCAAAAGTACCGAATTCGGTACCCATCCCTACTGGGTAGCCACAGTCTGGCGCCAACTCCAGATGTAATTCCGGTGTCTTGGTCAAGGACAATGACCAAAGAGTATAATGCAAACTCATATCACACAGAAAGGCCTTCCACCTTCTGGCTTTTGCAGGAACAGTGTTAACCACTGCGCCACATGTGCCAAGGCAATTAGGTAATGTTGTGAGTCGGTGATGTGAGATACACCATGGATCCATGGTTTGACACCACTCGTTATATATATAATAAACAAAGTGTTACCAGTGGTGTCTTATTAGCAAGCAAACAACAAGCAATGGGCCATCTTTAAACCAATAACAGCACGTTTCATCTTGCCAACACATTCAATTGGACAGCCCCATCAGCGATCCAAATATTAATCAGTGGTGGACCTCCCGTTTCCCATGATGGTCAAACACACCTGTGTGTGTATGTGTGGGGGGGGGGGGGGACAAAGGTAGTATTCTCCATTGTCCCCCTGCACTGAAAACACTCATTAGCAATAGCTGGCCTCTGCTGAAAGGCGAGATGGTTATCCCTTTGGAGCGAGGAGGAGACAGAGAGGTGGGCAGGAGAGCAGAGAGGGTAGATTGAGCGCTGGCTTTTGCTGAAAGGGTAGATGCTTATCCCTCCTACTGAAGATGGCGAAGGAGAGAGAAGGGGTAGGAGAAGAGAGAGATCGAGAAATAAATTGAGAATGAGAGAGAGAGAGAGAGAGAGAGAGAGAGAGAGAGAGAGAGAGAGAGAGAGATCCAGAGAGAGAGAGAGAGAGAGAGAGAGAGAGAGAGACAGTAGACTAATCTGCATTTTTACATGCAAGCAGTCAGCTCTGTCCACGGTGCTGTTTGCTAATTTTGGAACATTTTCAATTGTCAACACTTTCTACTTTTGTTCTTCTCTCTCTCTTTATCTTGTTCTCTCTCACCTGTTGCAAATGTGATTTGAGCTGCCACCTATGACATTGTGCAGATTTTTCTGGAAATAACCAACTGGTGTTTGGTCGGTCTCGGGCTCAGGATTATGGGATGGTCTTAAACTCACTCGGGTCGGTTGGGTTCAGGTAACTCTACTCTGCCTTCCCCTCTTCTCTGTGACTTATCTGCAGCTGACACCAGTCAAGAACAACCCACAGAAGGGCAGTATGGAGTCAGCAGCATTACTGCAGTACTACCGGGAGAGAGACACCACTAAACCTACAGCACTATCATCATCATCATCATCATCATCATCATCATCATCATCATCATCATCATCATCATCATCATCATCATCATCATCATCATCATCATCATCACCATCATCATCATCATCACCACCATCATCATCATCATCATCATCATTATCATTATCATCATCACCATCATCATCATCATCATCATCATCATCATCATCATCATCATCATCATCATAGCAGAGATATAAACGTGATGTTGTTAACCCTTTGCATAAAAGGGTTAAAGTGGCAATCTATATTTTTGTACACAACCATGAAACATACACACACATAGGCCCACTATACATTATGTATTTTCGACAGGGAAGTAAAATCCTCCTCTTCCTAATTCCTCCTCATCATCATCATCACCATCATCATCAGGAGATGGTGATAGACTGGGGTGTGTATGATGCACATATGCATCAGGAAAAGATAAATGTATGCACGCGAGAGAAGAAGTGTTTTTAATATTAATATATTATATTATTGAGATACATACACTTCTATATTTTGAACGGGGCCTGCCTGATGTTAACGTGTATGGATGTGAAACATAGATTATTCATGAAGACGGATCTTTCTTCAACATCCTCCCACATGAAAGCTGTGATCCACCTCCTCCTCGACCTGCTTCTCTTCACACAGCTGTGTGAGGCCCCTGTGGGTGCCATTCTAAGGGCCATGGGACTTTAACCCATATGGGCAGAAGCTAGTGTTCCTCTGACATCATGGCACTCGTTCCCTTGCATCACAGCCACCTACAAAGCCCTCCATTGTCTGCCCCGGCCCCCCCTCCTGTCCAGCGTCCGCGCCCCCCTGATCATGCCACACTGGCATCAGTCAGTGGACAAAAGAGCACTTTTAATTAACTTCAAATCTGTCAGCCACGACTGAGCCACGCCAGGGAGAGCATGTCAGATCATGCGCCATTTGATCTTTAAAAAGGGGATTTCCCCCCCCCCCCCTCTTGGCGGGTGGGTGGGAGAGCAGAGGACGGCATGGGGATTCAAAAACGAAGAGCAGGAATTTCACGGGGCATACAGTAGTCATATGACAGAGAGCAGGGTATCGAGTTCAATCTCTGATGTGTGCTGTACACCTTTACACTGCAGCACGACTGGCTTGACCTCAATGAAAACATACACACACACATACTGGCACATGTACATGGTCCAGGTCACATGCACACGCATGATAGACACCGCAAACACAGACAGAGAGACAGACACACACTCACACACTCACACACACACACAGTTCCCGACGTGCTGTGTGTACAGTATGGTGCTAATCTGCGTGTCCCGACTGGAGAAGGCATAACTCTGATGTCTTTATTTTCTGTAACTAATATCCATCAACGCACCAATGTTTACAAGAACCATTCCGAGACATGACTCGTCATCACTAAATATGTCAGATCGGGTGTTCGTCTAATAAAATGTCACCCGTAAAGAATGTCTGAAAGCTCTGTTTATGGGCAAATAGCGCAAGCGGATACTGAAACCGATACCGCTTCATAATACGATGGCAATAGCAGTTTCACAAGGCATAGTCACCAGACAGCAAGGAGAGACCTCTGGGAAGTAGAGAATCACATAACTATTTCTGACACTGATAAAAGGAAGTATAAATGTCTTCAACTTCACTGAAACTCACTGACTGTGAACGCCTCAGGCCAAAGTTCAACCAACAGCTAATTCCCACATGTCCAATCCTTGTTACATTTTATATGAGTGTCTAAACCTACAGTATTCATTTTTTTTATGGGGACCATGTAAGTGGAGGTAAGAATAATATAATGGAGTGAGATAGGCTATGACCTTTTCTTCTAGTTACATATCTCCTGTACTTTGCTGGTGTTAATCATAAGCAGAGCAGAGACCTCGGGGGAAATCCACCCTAAAGTAGAATTTACGTTATTTCTATAATATTGTACAGCTCCGTTTCGATTTGTGAATATGAGCAAGTCCGTCCTTAAGCTGAATACCATCGGGACAAGCCACAGTAGCCACTAGTGATGATGTCATCAAGAGACAAATCCTGTCGCTGCTCCATTGACAGTGAATGATGAGACAATCCTAGGGCACTATGGCAACACCCAAGGCATAAAAAAAATATTGTTTGGTTCCTGTTGGTTGTCAGTTAAGGCCATGGGTAGGTAGGGAATTTATTTAATTTAATTTTTAATTTATTTTTTTCCCACGGCGACTATGGATAGGGAATTTCTTTATTTAATTAAAATGTTCACAACATGGATGCAGCTCTGCCAGCATGTTTGTACTCTGCCAGCATGTTTAATATCCATAATACTAAAGGTTTGACTAAGATTTGTATGAAACTTTATTGTAAAAAAAATATATATATATATATTTTTTTAATATATATTTTTTAAAACTCATAAAATAAATTGGGTCGCACCTAAATCGGCAGGGTCGGTCGGCAACCGGAACCAAACCATTATTTTTTTTAGGCCCAAGGTGATTTGACTGGGATAGGGGTACATCTTCTGATTCAACGCTGTAAGCCCTACAATTAGATCAAAGTAATGTGGATGTGTGGATGTAATAGCTTGACCAGCTTCAAGAACGCGTCTCTTGAGGACATCACAAATTGAAGTCTTGCTGTTCAATATGCTGCACTGGTCTAACTGGAACTCTGCACTTTACACTTTATATATTTATTTAAATTATTAACTCATTCAGTGCCAGATGGCGCTGTTTACTGTTACTGTTGAAAGGCCAGTGCTTTAAAGTGTACAAATATGCGGCGTGTTTGTAGGGCTCAAACTATATTATATATCATAGCTATGCCTATGGATATAATATTATTGCCCATTTGACATCGAGTATCTATCGTTCAATTTGTGAAAAAGAAATAATTTTTTCATCTATACATTCCCGTTTTATACCGTGGTGAATATGAGTATAGTTTTAGAGTAATCCTGTCTAATCCCAGAAAACGACGCTATGCAGAAATACGTGCATTTCATTCAAAACCGTGGCGTTTCTCGCCTGTATCAACAATCAATCTGAAATCAATGATATATTATCTGTATTATGTTTCATCATGAATGCATGAAAGGGTGGGGGGGGGGGGGGGGGGGGGGGGGCGTTTTTCTATGCTTTGATCGTCACCAACGGAATACATTACACGCACACATTACACACATATGAATGGATGCTTGGATCAACACAAGATTGATACCATTATAGCCCTTACCTTGACTAGGATGTACTCCAAAAAGAATATTCCAATTATCTGATTGCCATTCCAAGTATTGATGTCGATCGTGTTGCCAACATAATCCACCAAAGAACATGAACCGGGAGTGCTTGATTATCCTCAATCCATGCGTTATAAATGCTTCTCCTGCCCGACAAGGAAAACCCGGTCCGGACTTTTTAGATCGACGCACAGCCCAAGCCAGAGAGTTTCAAAGGATGTGCAATACCGGCCGCAAGGCGGCAGGCGGCGGTATTGGACGTTTGCGATCTCAGACCCCTTCCCAATGATAACATCAGGCTCCCTGGATGGATAATCAATGGAAATAGCGAATAAAAGAAATAACGACCAAAATAACCGACTATACTCGGGTCTGGCGTGGAAAGTGCACATTGACGACTACGGCTTGCAATGTAATATATGGCTGGAGGACAACGCTTTGTCAACAAACCGATGTACTTTCTAACAGCTATATATATACTTTATAGTATTGCTATCTGTCCATTCTCATTGTCACTTGAGTGCATAAACCGTGCCTTCATAATGGCTTAAAGAAAATAAAAATCCATCGGTTGGTTGTCATTTTATAGCGGCGTGAATATAAGGTTTATCGCAGTTTTCGCCTCGTCTTTTTTCTGGGGAGCTAGATAATAGGCTAAAGGCTAGTCACGTTATATCAAACGCCATTTCTGCTGTATATATACGAATGAAATAAAACAAACTGCGTAGCATCCGGACTATTACAGAGCATCTATGGATGAAATGGGAGTGGCTCTCAGTCGGCCTCTCTCTCTCCCATGGCTCTCACTCGGCCTCTCTCTCTCCCATGGCTCTCACTCGGCCTCTCTCTCTCCCATGGCTCTCAGTCAGCCTCTCTCTCTCCCATGGCTCTCAGTCAGCCTCTCTCTCCCATGGCTCTCACTCGGCCTCTCTCTCTCTCATGGCTCTCACTCGGCCTCTCTCTCTCTCATGGCTCTCAGTCGGCCTCTCTCTCTCCCATGGCTCTCAGTCGGCCTCTCTCTCTCCCATGGCTCTCACTCGGCCTCTCTCTCCCATGGCTCTCAGTCAGCCTCTCTCTCCCATGGCTCTCAGTCAGCCTCTCTCTCCCATGGCTCTCAGTCGGCCTCTCTCTCTCCCATGGCTCTCAGTCGGCCTCTCTCTCCCATGGCTCTCAGTCGGCCTCTCTCTCTCTCATGGCTCTCACTCGGCCTCTCTCTCCCATGGCTCTCAGTCAGCCTCTCTCTCTCCCATGGCTCTCAGTCGGCCTCTCTCTCTCCCATGGCTCTCAGTCGGCCTCTCTCTCTCCCATGGCTCTCAGTCGGCCTCTCTCTCTCCCATGGCTCTCAGTCGGCCTCTCTCTCCCATGGCTCTCAGTCAGCCTCTCTCTCCCATGGCTCTCAGTCGGCCTCTCTCTCTCCCATGGCTCTCAGTCGGCCTCTCTCTCCCATGGCTCTCAGTCGGCCTCTCTCTCTCTCATGGCTCTCACTCGGCCTCTCTCTCCCATGGCTCTCAGTCAGCCTCTCTCTCTCCCATGGCTCTCAGTCAGCCTCTCTCCCATGGCTCTCAGTCAGCCTCTCTCTCCCATGGCTCTCAGTCGGCCTCTCTCTCTCCCATGGCTCTCAGTCGGCCTCTCTCTCCCATGGCTCTCAGTCAGCCTCTCTCCCATGGCTCTCAGTCGGCCTCTCTCCCATGGCTCTCAGTCGGCCTCTCTCTCCCATGGCTCTCAGTCGGCCTCTCTCTCCCATGGCTCTCACTCGGCCTCTCTCTCCCATGGCTCTCAGTCGGCCTCTCTCTCCCATGGCTCTCAGTCAGCCTCTCTCTCTCCCATGGCTCTCAGTCGGCCTCTCTCTCCCATGGCTCTCACTCGGCCTCTCTCTCCCATGGCTCTCAGTCGGCCTCTCTCTCCCATGGCTCTCAGTCAGCCTCTCTCTCTCCCATGGCTCTCAGTCGGCCTCTCTCCCATGGCTGGCTGGCCTTGCTTCGAGTTCATGATTCTCTCCCACACACTGTTCACTGTCGTCGCCCCATTGTTGTCTTTTCCGTTGTTGTTGTCTTTAATCAAAATCCGGGTCATGGCTACCAAGTTGTTGGATACTTCGGTAATCAGCCAATCTCATCTCGTCACCTGCTCCTCCGTGACTCTCCCCATCTGCGTTTTTTGTTTTCAATACTTCACATTGGCTGTCACACACTGTATCAAACCCCGTTGGTACATCCATAATCAGAAGAAAATGACACTGGCAATGTGATCTCTTTCCTTAGATCATGATGTTTATTTCCATAAACATACTCTGCACAAGGTGGGAAACACAGTTCTGAAAGGTCCTTGAAGAATATATAAAATTAATTGTCTCTACCGTCTCCTTCTGCTATTAGTCCAATGGTTTTGAGGCCTCGTCGTCAGCCAAAACATTCCCTGTTAGCCGAAGCTAGCGATGACGTGGCATCCCCCCCCCCCCCCCCCCGCGAGGGGAGGAAGGATTGTTTCAAAGTCTCTGATCAACGTGTCTGCTCGCCTCCGCGTCATGTCTTAACACATTGACGACCACGGCTTGCAATGTAATATATGGCTGGAGGACAAAGCTTTGTCAACAAACCGATGTACTTTCTACCAGCTATATATATATACTTTATAGTATTGCTATCTGTCCATTCTCATTGTCACTTGAGTGCATAAACCGTGCCTTCATAATGGCTTAAAGAAAATAAAAATCCATCGGTTGGTTGTCATTTTATAACGCCGTGAATATAAGGTTTATCGCAGTTTTCGCCTTGTCTTTTTTCTGGGCAGCTAGATAATAGGCTAAAGGCTAGTCACGTTATATCAAACGCCATTTCTGCTGTATATATACGAATGAAATAAAACAAACTGCGTAGCATCCGGACTATTACAGAGCATCTATGGATGAAATGGGGGCGGCGGGGGACGACGATTACTATTATTGATTAGCAATACAGTGTGCGTTCAAGTAGCCATTTTCACTGATCGATCACGTTGCGTTTTAAAACAATGTCCAATCCAGCTGTAATTTGGGGAAATAGTATCCTACCGTCAGCCCATGTGATCGCCGGCAGCTGGTAGATCGATATGTCCATTGGTTGATCATAAATCCCATTATTCCAGGCTGAAATCTGTGTTCGGTAACGGGATCAAAGATGGAGTATGTTCGGCTGGGATCGAGGCTCATATGAAACGCCCACAGACAGCAAAACATTTTTTTTTTCAATCGCCCTCAATGATACTGCAGTGGAGCGATGGCACCCCTAAGCAGATCTGGCCGGTATTGCATGTTTCGAAAATCAAATATGCGGGTAGGTCCTGCAAGTCGATCGGGGACGTTAATAGCGTTATTAATATGGAATAAAACAATAACAACTTGCCACGAGTTAACTCGTGGCTCTGGTCCACAACGCATGGCACCGAAACACGAGTTAACTCGTGGCTGGTCCCTATAGTGTTAATCCTCCACTGCACTGTTTTTGTCCTGTGTCTGTTGTTATTGTTGCTGCTGTTGTTATTGTGAAAAAAAAGGAAAAATGCATACACTGTAATGCCGCAACAATTACCTATGTATTTACACAAATGGCTAAATAAAGGAATCTGAATCTGAATCTGAATCCCTAGCATAGGAGAAAGTTGTCTATGTTTTTATTGACTTAACTGCTCGGTGGAAGGGCACAATGTAGATTCTGTTTTAGGGTGGATTTTTCCCCTTTCAGACTCCCTCCCCTGGATGATGAGTGGGAGGCGAGAGCTCCACTTAAGCCCAGAGAGGAGCCTTAGCTGCCTAACATGTGGCTGTGTGGCAGCACTGTTGTGAGAAGAAACCCAGCCATGAAGAACAGGTCTGTTCCCACCTGCAGCTGTGCACATCTCTCTGTCTCTCGCCCCAACAAGGAGAGAGACAGAGAGAGGGAGAGAGAAGAGGGAGTGAGAAAGAGAGAGAGAGAGAGAGCGGGGGGGGGGGGGGGGAGAAAGGGAGGGGGATAGAGAGAGAGAGAGAAGAGAGAGAGAGAGAGAAGAGAGAGAGAGAGAGAGAGAGAGCAATGCAGAGGGAGAGGAGTGAACATCAAAGAGTACTCTGGGGGGGGAGAGAGAAGGGAAAAGATGAGAGGGTGGGGGGAGAGGACAGGGGGAGAGGACGAGGGGGCTTACAGCAGGTTGCGTTCTCTTAGCAGAAGGAAATACACCGGAGATTTAGAGAAGCAAGGAGGAACGGACTATGAGAGGAAGAGGAAGATGGTCGAAAACAGGCTGCCCTTCTTTTTTCTCTTACTTCAATGAAAATAACGTGTTCTTGGCCAAGTCTTATTAAGACTGCTGCCTCACAGGCAGCCTGGTGGGCTTCTTTACAGACTACAGTAATAACTACAGGGGTAGTCGCCAGCTAACCGCCACGGCAGACGTCTATAGCAGAGGGCCGAGGCTGGTTTAACTGCAAGGACAGACTCACTCATAAAGAAGATGCTCTCTCTCTCTCTCTCTCCTCTCTCTCTCTCTCTCTCTCTCTCTCTCTCTCTCTCTCTCTCTCTCTGTCTCTCTGTCTCTCTGTCTCTCTCTCTCTCTCTCTCTCTCTCTCTCTCTCTCTCTCTCTCTCTCTCTCTCTCTCTCTCTCTGTCTCTCTGTCTCTCTCACACACACACACACACACACACACACACACACACGTATGCACACATACACGTAGAATATTAGAGCCCAAACCGTGACAGATTCTGTTTGCTAAACAAGACAGAGATGAGGTAGCCTTGACGTGGCCGACAAACCATCTGGACAAGGACAGGACAGGCAGAGGCGCATCACGTTGCCCTGACTCACAACACTCGTCCCTGTCCCCTCTGCCGACCAGAAGCATTTTCAACATGACTTTGGGCTGACAAATACCAGTGAAGGGAACACATAGCCATCTGAGCCGGTTGTTTCTGCAGGACCGGAGGATGAGCTCAGCGGCTAGGAGTTCATGGGGATCAGGGCTTGGAGGCCAGGGCTGTGTTTGTGGACAGATTATGAGCGTGACATTCCCGGGAAACTCAATTAGGAGATCCAGGGGTAATCCAGGGGTAAACAGTGGATGCACTGAAAAGAGTTTCTCTACAGCTCTCTATTTTCTTTCCTTGTTTACTTGTCTTATGTCGCCGCTACCAGGCGTGGGATGGGAAAGGCTGGAGGATAGCATACTGTAATATATTATTAAGATAAGATCAGATATTCCTTTATTGATCCCCTTGGGGAAATTCGGGCATCATAGCAGCATGGGGGAGGTGTGTGTGTGTGTGTGTATGTGTGTGTGTGGTGGGGGGGGGGGGGGGGGGGGGGGTACTATGGTAATAGTATAAGACATAAATATAGGCAATCAAATTATAGTCAAGATAAAGAATAGGCAGTGTAAACAATATAATTAACTCTAAATATAAGAGTATGATCAAGTAAACAGTATAATCAAAGGTGCAGATGAGGGTCTGTATGCCCTATCTGTATGGGGGCGACAGTGGCTCGCGTAGGTATAACAGTCGTCTGGTAATCTGGCGGTTTACACGGGAAGCGTGTC
>NC_140177.1:71871206-71921012 GCF_963971535.1 Notolepis coatsorum | reverse complement strand
AGTCCCTGCCCACTGTTGTGGAGCCTGATGGCAGCAGTCCCTGCCCACTGTTGTGGAGCCTGATGGCAGCAGTCCCTGCCCACTGTTGTGGAGCCTGATGGCTGCAGTCCCTGCCCACTGTTGTGGAGCCTGATGGCAGCAGTTCCTGCCCACTGTTGTGGAGCCTGATGGCAGCTGGCAGCAGTCCCTGCCCACTGTTGTGGAGCCTGATGGCAGCAGTCCCTGCCCACTGTTGTGGAGCCTGATGGCTGCTGTTAAGAAGGACTGGCCGAGGCAGTTAGTTATTATTATGAAGGATTGTTAGGTTTGTTCACTGGGGAAATAGTCACCACGACAGTGCAGTTTCATGACAGCTCTCACGTACATATGAACATACGTACGTACGCCTGGGTTTTCCAGTGTGTCCTGTCAAAATGCTCACTTCCTACCTCCATTTACCTGCAGTGTGCCCATGCCATTCTGATTATTGAAATATGACCCATACCTTCCTGACTAGAATCTTAAAAACACCAAGGCTGTGCCCTCTATGCTGTGGAACAGCCAGGGGAATGCACGGTAGACTGCAGTATGCACGCCTGTGCAACACGCTAAACAAATGATGCTTCTGGTGAAATTAGTGTAGGCTAATGTCAGGGAGTCCACAGCGGTGCATCTGCATACTGTGAAACGATTCGGCTGCTGCACGGATGCAAATGCTTAATGAACTGTTCCACAGGCACATTGTCTATTTGCATTCTAACTTTGGAATGATAGGACACGTGGGACAATACAATTGCTGTACCACCTCTACAGTATATTACTTACATTCCCCGACAGAGAAGACGTCTCTATTTGTCACAGTGATGGGACAGTGATATTAAGGGAAGACTACAGAGGCCTGCGAGAGTAGTGTTGGAAATAAAATAATAATCACGTAATGAGAGTGTGAGCGTGGTCTAGGGGAGGAGTATTTATAGTGGTATAATGGTGCATTAGGCTGTATGTTCCCGGGAGATGTCTTCTCGGAGAGAGAGGGGGGGGGGGGGGGGGGCTGCGACACCACGCAGGCCGCTCAGCGTTCCCTCTCCCGGCCGCCGCTGCGTGTCGTTAGAGCTGGGAGGCCGTCAGTTAGAATAACTCCAAGTGTCCATTAGAGGCAGCAAATTGAGAGGGTAAAGCAGGAGAGGGCTTTCAAGAAGACGGTAGCGAAACAGTGAAAAGAGAGAAAGAGAGAGAGAGGGGGGGGAGAGAGGCAGAGAGAGACAGGGAGAGACAGGGAGAGACAGGGAGAGACAGGGATAGAGAGAGGCAGGGAGAGACAGGGAGAGAGAGAGGCAGAGAGAGGGAGAGAGAGACAGGGAGAGAGATGGGATGGAGAAGTTATTCTAGTTTGGCAGTAAATGGTCCTGATCCTGGGGAGACAGCGGGGTATCACAGTCCGGCAGTGTCCTTGGAAGGCTTTCTTTCAGTTACATCCTAGCTTTCTTTTACTGGAACGTTACATAAACCCCCTGTCTGTTATAATACTGCTGATGTTTCAGCCCACGCCTTGCTTTAAAGGTAATGCACGCCAGGTTTTCTCTAAATAAATCTCAGTCAAAGGGATTCTCGCAGCTCAGCCATCAGTCCCAGATTCGATAGCCCCCAAGTGAACCGCTCTCCGACGGCATCTTTCATTATATTCCCTTCCCGCTGCTTTTGATACAGAAGTTACATTTCTTTTTTCATCTTTATTTTGATGTTAAGAGTTTACGAAGTACTTCGATATTCTACTGTGTTGAAAGGTTCTATATAGGCTGCTGTAAATTGTAAATAAATACAGTGGCAGTTCCATTTTTCAGTATGAGTTTCAGATACTGACCCCCCCCCCCCCCCCCCCCCCCCCGGCTCAGGACTACCACCATGTATGTGGCATCGCTCGTACATGGTGCTTCTAGCAGCACCTTCAGCTTTATCGACTACTTTAGCTAACCCAAGCTAGTTAGCGAGCATAATACCTGCTGGTGCAATCTGAAATGATTGTTGAGTTTGGGGTTTTGGTGTGACTTATACTAAATGTGGCAAATGGCATCATTATCATATCAGAAGAGTCAAAGAAGCAGGGCAATGTTTTCTACATCAAGGCTGATAGTTGGCCTCCGATCTTCACAGCTCATTGTGACCAGGAGCTACTGCAGAGCTAACTGGCTACACAGCTAGCATGAGCTGCATCTCAACACTTAGTTGTGCCATGCACTTGTTTAGATAGTGTCTGATCAGACAGCGATATGGGCTGTTAATGATGAAATCATACACTGTAACACCATTAACTGGAGTACCACACCACACCACACCATATTGGGTACACCCTCCCACTTGAACACAGACACGACAAGTGATTTAAGTGTGTGTGTGTGTGTGCCAGGAGCACATGTACATATGTGTGTTTGTGTACACGTGCTCATGTGCATGTGCGTGTGTGCATGTATGCGTGTCTCTCCAGAGGTCATTCCACCCTCCAGCCTGTCTCCCAGCCGGCCAGCTACTGCCACTGATAAATATCACAGACAACAGCAGATGATTTAAGCTCCCATCACCTCAATGTCACAGCCAGAGTCCGCCGTGCCCAAGCTGCCTTGTTGCCACCCCGCCCCGCCCCCCCTCCACACACACACACACACACACACACACACACACACACACACACACACACACACACACACACACACACACACACACACACACACACACAGTCACACACACACACACACACACACACACACACACACACACACACACACACACACACACACACACACACACACACACACATCCCTGTCTGGGTGTTGGAACTGATTCAAGAGCGGAATGCAGCCAAATCTAGACACAGCCTTTAATAAGTGTTTGATTTTATTGGCCTGCCTAAACATGAAAGATAATAATCAAGTGGGGGGCCAGGGATGGGGGGTGGGTATTGGGAGGAGGGTGGTGTGGGGTATGTTTGGAGAAGCAGTTTGTGATTGATTTTAGTTTTAACGACCGCAGACGTGCCTGCACACAGACACGGACACAAACAGATACCAACAGACACACACATATACACAAACAGATGCACCTAATAAACATTTAACACCCACACACACACACTTTCATGCATTGGTTGAGTCAGAACACAGAATCGGCTCTGTGTCCAAGGCATAAACAACTGCGACAACTGTTAATCAATGGAACTAAGCCAGGAGAAGAGAAGAGAGAGAGATGGAGGAACCAAGATAAGAGAGAGATGGAGGAACCAAGATAAGAAAGAGATGGAGGAACCAAGAGAAGAGAGAGAGAGATGTAGGAACCAAGAGAAGAGAGAGAGATGGAAGAACCAAGAGAAGGAGAGAGAGAGAGAGAGGAACCAAGATAAGAGAGAGAAGAGAGAGAGAGAAGAACCAAGAGAAGAGAGAGATGGAGGAACCAAGAGAAGAGATAGAAGAGAGAGGGAGGAACCAAGAGAGAGAGAGAGAGATGGAGGAATATTATATTGCTTCCAGCAGAGAGATAAGCACCATTGCTATGTATTACATAATTAACAATACATAGCAATGGTGGCGAGATTACAGGCATATTCAAACAGGTAAAAGATGAGAAAAAATAATAAAGAAAGATCAAAATCAAATTACAAATTGAAGCAGGGACATTTGTAATCATGTTTTTAAATTGTCCATAGCATAGTGGAGTATTGCTTTTTAGTGTGATTTGAAGATCATTCTAAGAAGCTGGGGCATTAAAACAAAAGGCTGACATTCCAAGTTCAGTCTGCACTCTGGGGACCTTAGATGCCAAGATATGTGTATTCTGTAACTCTTTCGATGTCAGACCCATTCACAGTCGATATATGCAAATGTTTGTAAACAATATCTCTAGCCCTAGAGAATATCATGGATTTTGCTTTGTTTGCATTAAGTACAAGCCAATAAGCGCATCTAGCAAAGCAGTGGGTGACAATATTATCACAAGGAAAGATGAAATTACCTACCTGGGTTCCATCCTAGAGGCTAATCTTTCCTGTGACAAAATGGCATCCAATGTAATAAAAAAAGTCAACCAACGAACGCGATTCTTGTACCGGATCTCCTCTCTGGTAAACAAGAATACCCTGAAGACTCTAGCAGGAGCACTCATTCAAGGGTACTACGACTATGCTTGCACCTCATGGTACCAAAGCACCTCAAAGGCACTAAAAAACAAATTACAAACATCTCAAAACAAGCTAGTCAGACTACTACTTGACCTGACTCCTAGAACCCACCTCACCCCTGCCCACTTTGACAACCTAGGATGGCTTAGAGTAGACGACAGAGTACAGCAACTTGCAATGGGCCTGGTCTACAAGATACACTACGCGACCAAGGTACCCATGTACATGTCAAAATACTTCCCAAAGGTCAGTGAATACCACGATCACAACACCAGAGGGAGCTCCACAAATCATGTAAAACCCAGATTCGGCTCAAACAAGGGACTAAACACGTTTCGCAATTATGCCACATCAATGTGGAACGCCCTGCCTAAAGCTGTAAAGGAATGTGAATCACTACCCACCTTCAAAAACACTCTCAAAAAACACCTACGTGAGACTGCAATTCGAAACTGGCCCCTACAAATGTCCTAACCTAGTTGTACAGTAAATGACCAAGTAAGGCTTTGTCAACATTCCAATGTACAGTGTAAAATGTGTGTGTGTCCCCTACCCAACCCCCCCCCCCCCCCCCCCCCACCTCCAATGTACAGCCCTCACCCAACCCACCCAACCCCACCCCACCAACCTCCTCCAATGTACAGTTTCTACGCCAAATGTATATACACTCCTTTTCTGGACACTTTTGTATCACAAACAGTACTGTATTTGCAAATCTGATATGTCATAAATGTATAGATGTAGCAGTACTGTCTATCTGTATGTCATGTATGTCATATATGTTATGATGAATTGAAAATGGGGGACCCTGGTGGAAACAAGACGAAAGTCTTTCTCTGGTCTGCATCCCCTTAACAATTGTATGTATTGAGATGTACTGTACTGTACCCATTCTGCAATCTGTTAATAAACTTTTCAATCAATCAATCAATCAGCATTAAATGAGAGTTGTACTGTAGGTTCTCAATGACTATTTGTACAGAGCCAGCAATACAATATACAATATTATTACATGGCGTTTTCACATTCGCCGAAATGCTTGCTTGTGATTGGTCAACAGCCCCCCGACAGCGGTCATTATTTTTCAATAATGACCGCTGTTTTTTCAATAATGACCGCAGTGCGCAGCTGTTGGCAATCAAGCCCACATCAGTGCAGCAAATCAGACACACCTGCCGCGCTGCACTGACAGCGGAGTGTCAGCGGAGCCAGAACAGAGGCTGCCCGCGATAATAATAATCACTTTATTTGGGCTGACAGAGCCACAGAACAACTGCGATTTGTCAAATGAATTAGGTATATTGTTAGTAAGTTAGGCATGTAATAAGCGGGATAATGTATAGCCTACGGCGGCGCCTCGGTATTTTAAACTCTGTGTCGGTCAATTATTTTGCGACAATGACCTCGTAGCCATACATTATCCCTTACGTATCATCCGCATAAAGATAAACTTGACATCCACTCAAAGATGAGACAATATAAATGGACAAATGGGCATTCCCAGTTTTCACACACTCTCTCAGACAAACATTTTCATCAAATCCAACGCTGTGTAACCTATTTAAAAGAAAAGAATGATACGGTTTTCTCTGAAACCCAATTGATATGGGCTTAATACAGAGATTTGAGAGAAATGCTATGAGATGGTTATTTTTTATATCAGGATTTTAGCTAGACAGGACAGTTTGGAGATTGGTAGATAATTATTTAGGTCACTTCTGTCTCCACCTTTATGTAATGGAGATACATAAAGAAGCTATAACTATAGAAGCTTCCCCCGTGTGCGTCGGAGCCACACACTGAATGAGGGGGAGGTTTGCCCAAAACCCGAATAGAGAAAGTAGCACGTCGTACTGCCTCATCAACCTACTTCTTCAGAACGACAACATAATTTAGTAGAACAGGAAAAAGAGCCCTTGTTGTGTATTCTCAATCTATTTTCTTTTCAAATTAAATCAAAACCAAAAGGCACCTTCAACACTCTTTTTTATGTTGTCATGAAAAAACCCAAATACAACTCCATTTTGATTGCCTTTGAACAACACAGTTTACTCCCGTTAGTAATTAATTCAGACACTGATTGACTGACTATCAAACCCATTGCTCCCTTCAGACGCTGTCGTGACAACAGCCCAGTACATCAATCATGATGTTTTAAAATGATGAAAAAAGGGAAAACACCAAGATTGGAGTTAAAGGATTTTCATATCTGCCAATGTGAAGGAAAAAAACCACAGTGTTTCCAATTCTAAAACACGGCTCTATCTCGCCTTGTTCACCGCATACATGGCCGGGGCACGCAGAGAGGACCCACAGAGAAGACACACAGAGAGGACACACAGAGAAGACACACAGAGAGTAAGTAAGTAAGTAAGTAAGTAAGTATTTATAAAGCACCTTTCATACATGTCATGTAGCTCAAAGTGCTGTACACAATTATAGGCATATATAACGATAAAAGCAATAAAGTCATAGTGATCAGTTAAGATCAATGTTTAAAAAAAAATAAATAATAATAATAATAGTAACGTAAAAATGAAAATAACGTAAAAACAGTCATTTGCTTACCAGTTTGGGAGAACAGGTCCGCACAAACATTTCCGCTCAGTGGCAACCGGAAGTGCACTAAACCAATGCACTTGTATTGTAGGTAGCAATGTTTAGCTCTTATAACGCTAGTGTAGTTACGTTTTTATCAGTGGTCATAGTTGGGTCCATAGTGCTTTACCAAGTCCCATGGATCCATCAGTGGCCGTGTATTGTGGTAGAAAGAAAGAAAAAGAAAAACGTATAAAGAAAACAGTCTAAAGTTTGAAAGTTTGGGAGGTCCGCAAAAACACGCCTTCAGCTCAGAAGCTGAGGCGTGTCAAAAACTTTTGAAAAACTGGAGGCGTGTCTTAGGGCTGGGCGATATGACCAAAAACGTTATCGCGATAAAATTATAAAATTATTTTCATATAATTCGATATCGATAATTATCGTCGATATAATGTCCGTCAAGTTTAATTGACTTCTTATGCTGCTGCGAATGTCTCAAGTCGAGTTGATGTCGTCATCAGTCCGCGCACGTTACACGTTAGCCGACAAGCGGAGTATCTCATGACAATAAATATGACACTAAAATACTCTCTTCCGCCACAATATATTGAAACGAACTGTATACCTCACACTACTATAAACGTGGCCTCAGAATTCAAAACACACACATACTCGGCACGTAAATATATAAAACATCGGCGTGCAAGCTAATTAGCCTAGCAAGCCTGTAGTATCTAAGCTGTGTATTCCATGACAATGTGCTAAATATTACACTAAAATACTCTCTTCCGCCACAATATATTGAAACGACGTCCACTGTATACCCCCACTACTATAAACGTGGCCTCAGAATTCACGTCACACACATACTCGGCACGTAAATATATAAAACATTGCCGTGCAAGCTAATTAGCCTAGCAAGCCTGGTTGTTGAGTGAGTCCTACCTCCTTCCGGGTATACTTCGCTCTCGGCCATCTCCTTCACTGATTGGTTGTTAGCTGTTGTGCGTAAATACGTCATCACGTAACGTTGGTTGTTGTTAGTGAGTGTGGTGAGCCGAGGCTGAACGGAGCCAAGCTTGGAAAATCGATATATCGAAACTTTGCGACCACGTTTCATGTTTATTTCGAGGAAATAATTTATCGCGATAGTTATCGTTATCGTTTTATCGCCCAGCCCTAGCGTGTCTCCTATTGTACCCATTCCTTCATCTAAAAAGTTTGAAAGTTTGGGAGGTCCGCAAAGAGGACACACAGAGAGGACACACAGAGAGGACACACAGAGAGGACACACAGAGAGGACACACAGAGAGGACATACAGAGAAGACACACAGAGAGGACACACAGAGAGGACACACAGAGAAGACACACAGAGAGGACACACAGAGAGGACACACAGAGAGGACACACAGAGAAGACATGCACTCACACTCACACCTGCAGGCCCAACCACACCTGTAGGCAGGGGTGTAAAAAGTACCCAGAAATTATACTTAAGTGAAAGTATGGGTACCGTCTCAAAATTGTACTCAAGTAAAAGTCAGAGTATCTGTATCTTGTCACTCTGACTGTATTCTTCTGATAGCAGGTGTTTAATCAAAGATCCCCGCTTTCTAGTCTTGCACAAGGACCAACCAGCATGGGTATGGGCGTGTTCATTTTCCATTGATGAGGATTTGATTGGCTGTTTTTAAATAAAGTGCGGCCGCAGGATTAATAACGTTAACGTTAGTTCGGCCAGAGAAACAAATATACTAATTAAAATGGTTGGATCTGCGAGATTTGTACTTTGTGGGTCTGTATTTTAAATGTAAGGAGTAAAAAGTAGGGCGGCTACGTGGCGCAGTGGGCAAGGCGCTCGCAACGAATGCTGGAGACCCGCTCTCCACATTGCTTTCAGTTTAGCTGGTCGTCCACAGTAATACACATTGGCCGTATTACGGGGAGGGAAACTGAAGCGTGGGGATCGGGCGTTGTGGACAGCGACTCCTACAGGTCGGTTGGTGCGCCTGCGCAGTAGAATCAAGAAGCGATGGGGGCGGGGCCCCTCCAAAGCCCAGACCCCCGACGCTGAAAGATCGAGCCGCGCAGGTGAAAAGATGCGACGGCTGTTACCTCGAGTATCGGAGGGGACTTGTGCTATGTATGACTTAGTCCACATTACAGCCGGCTTGTGGGAGGCAGGAAACAACGTTCGAAGACAGGGGAGGGTTGAATTGGACGATATGAAAATTGGGATGGGAGAAAAATAAAGGAGTAAAAAGTATGTTTTTTTTCTCTGAAATGTAATTGAGTAAAAGTACAAGTATACAAACCTAATAATACTCGAGTAAAGTACAAATCCCCCAAAACAGTACTTAAGTATTGTAACAAAGTACTTTACACCCCTGCGGCTGCAGGCCCAACCACACCTGCAGACCCAACCACACCTGCAGACCCAACACACACCTGCAGACCCAACACACACCTGCAGACCCAACAACACATGCAGGCCCAACAACACCTGCAGACCCAACACACACCTGCAGACCCAACACACACCTGCAGACCCAACAACACCTGCAGACCCAACACACACCTGCAGACCCAACAACACATGCAGGCCCAACAACACCTGCAGACCCAACACACACCTGCAGACCCAACACACACCTGCAGACCCAACAACACCTGCAGACCCAACACACACCTGCAGAACACACACCTGCAGACCCAACACACACCTGCAGACCCAACACACACCTGCAGACCCAACCACACCTGCAGACCAAACACACACCTGCAGACCCAACACACACCTGCAGACCCAACACACACCTGCAGACCCAACACACACCTGCAGACCCAACACACACCTGCAGAACACACACCTGCAGACCCAACACACACCTGCAGACCCAACCACACCTGCAGACCCAACACACACCTGCAGACCCAACACACACCTGCAGACCCAACCAGGGGAGGAAATTAGGCCACTTTACTCGCCAAATGCGAGTATTTTTTACATTTGGCGAGTGATTCATGAAGAGCACTCGCCAGTCTGGCGAGTACTAGTAATTACAAAACAAAACAAAAAAATCATTCCGCAATCTGCTGATTCGCTCACTGGCACAAGCCGAACTCTGACTCCCCCCTTGATTCTTCCCATTTGCGCCTCATAATAATCCGACCATAACCAATGAACATCATCGTTGTACAGATGCGCTCTAAGCTCCTCCAATGAACACTCGTTTTCTAGAAGGTGTCGCGCATCTAGGGGAAGTGGACAGACCACTGCGCGCAGACCTACAAACTCCTGTCACCGGCTTGACAACGTAGACACACTTAGACAAAAACACATTGTGGATGAAAATAATTGGATGTAGAGTCGTCGCTTTCGGATATCAGTGCGGTCTGACATGGGGACGAACAACAGCACACAACGTTCTCCTTCGAGTCGGATGAGAATGACAAGTGGACGTGAGGCTAACCAGCATTAGCCGGCTAGCTACCTAGCATCAAGCTACCATAACGCGCATTCAACATAGTGGACTATACTGAGCGGCTTTGCTTAAATGCAGCCGAGTGACATTTTATTATTACCGGGTTTCCCCCCATATCACCACTCGCCCATATGCCCTTCACAACGGTGATGTTGTCATACTTGGCATTCAGAATACACCTGCTGAACCCCTAGCGTTGTCATGAGATTCGGTTCCAATGTATTGTCATCATACAGCACAAGTACAGTACAACCAGAATACGTTTGGTATCCAACCAGAGTGCAAATGTAACAAGTCAAGTTCAAGTTGTTTTATTTAGCTATTACATTACAGTGAAATGCTTGGTTCTTTCACTGCCCAGCCCAGTCCAACCTAGACCAGCCCAACCCAGTCCAACCCAACCCAGTCCAACCTAGACCAGCCCAACCCAGTCCAACCTAGACCAGCCCAACCCAGTCCAACCTAGACCAGCCCAACCCAGTCCAACCTAGACCAGCCCAGTCCAGCCCAGCATCTTTCACTGCCTAGTTCAGCCCAACCCAGTCCAGCCCAGCATCTTTCACTGCCTAGTTCAGCCCAACCCAGTCCAGCCCAGCATCTTTCACTGCCTAGTTCAGCCCAACCCAGTCCAGCCCAGCATCTTTAACTGCCTAGTTCAGCCCAACCCAGTCCAGTCCAGCATCTTTCACTGCCCAGTTCAGCCCAACCCAGTCCAGAATAGTTCCCTCTTTCATGTTAATATGTGATATCCTAATATTTTATAAGAGTAGAGACAGTGTGATTAATACATGTTGTATGCTAATATTGTGGAGAGTAGAGACACTTATTCATGTTTTATGCTAATAAATATTTTAAAGAGTAGAGACACGGTGTGATTATTATAATATTACTATGATTGAAAATCAATTTAGACGAAGACATACAAAGAAGTAATTATCACAATTAGCGATTTATTTTTGGCTGGTAAAAAAAATCAGTTTGGCTGGTAAAAAAAATCATCTACTCGCCAGTTGGCTGGTAAGCCAAAAAGTTAGTTTCCTCCCCTGGACCCAACACACACCTGCAGACCCAACACACACCTGCAGACCCAACACACACCTGCAGACCCAACCACACCTGCAGACCCAACACACACCTGCAGGCCCAACAACACCTGCAGACCCAACACACACCTGCAGACCCAACCACACCTGCAGACCCAACACACACCTGCAGACCCAACCACACCTGCAGACCCAACACACACCTGCAGACCCAACCACACCTGCAGACCCAACACACACCTGCAGGCCCAACAACACCTGCAGACCCAACACACACCTGCAGACCCAACCACACCTGTAGACCCAACACACACCTGCAGACCCAACCACACCTGCAGACCCAACACACACCTGCAGACCCAACACACACCTGCAGGCCCAACCACACACCTGCAGGCCCAACAGCAAACCCGGTGCACCCATGCGCAGACCCAAAACCCAGACCTGCGTGTGTGTGTGTGTGTGTGTGTGTGTGTGTGTGTGTGTGTGTGTGTGTGTGTGTGTGTGTGTGTGTGTGTGTGTGTGTGTGTGTGTGTGTGTGTGTGAGCAGGAATGAAAATAAGACAGTGGAAGCAGGAAGCATGACATTAGAGAGGAGTGTTACCACCACGAAAGGTCTGTTGCATTGGAATACAGCTACATACGTCATAATGGTTTGTTATGTTCATATGGTGCCACAAAACAATGGTTTGGGTTTGTGCATTCACCCACTTTGTGTAGTGTGTCCATAGACTATTTATACAGATGGACATGCTTAAGTTGTGGCTAGCTTGTGCTACATAGATGGACCCAAACAGATATCATGGCTGTACCAAAACACCTTTTTCTCAATAAATCGACCATTCCATGAGTGGAGAGAGCTGCTGCAGTGTAGACAGAGTGGAGGTAATGTAACGTTAATTATTACAAATGGTAACTGTGACTTATTTGATTGATGATAAGAATTAAACATCAGTTATAACGTTATTGTAATAAGCTCAATAGACACAGATAATATTTGACCTGATTTATTTGACATTGACAACTTCTCGAACACATGGACCAGCACGAATAATTTCTACCGGAAACCCTGCCACACACACACACACACATGCATACTCTGTTGCAATATATATATATATATATATATATATATATATATATATATATATATATATATATATATATATATATATATATATATATGTGTGCTATATGTCTAACAGAGCTACAGTACAGGTAGCTGCTTTTGAACAGAGGTTGTTGGGCGTGTTATCCCAATTGAAAACCTTTTTTGTTATTCTGCTCTCTGACACATTAATAAGGTGATTTCAGAGCCAAACCATCTTCTTTTTGCCTGATCTCCAGAGGCTCCCCCATCCCATGTCTACTTGGATTGCAATCATCGTATTTTGAACACTTGCAAGACTTTTGTTAGTTTTTAGCTATCTGTCAGATTTATCTTTTTGTTCACTTTAAGTGAAGTGCTGCCATCTTCTCTCTAGCCCAGGCCAGCATCCCACAGTGGCAGCAGGAACAGTCTCCAGCCCCCTGGCCATCCATCAGCAGACGTCACAACACAAACCAGGGCTATTCATCCTGAGTCTCCCCAGTCCCCTCTGACCAACGCTGGATTTGTGATTCAATTTGGTAGAGTGATGCCTTAGGGCCCCAGCCTAGGGCTGGAGCTGCTAGCGGAGGCTGTGGTTACAGAGACCCAGCGCAGGGCTGGAGCTGCTAGGGGAGGCTGTGGATACAGGGACCCAGCCCAGTGCTGGAGCTGCTAGCGGAGGCTGTGGATACAGGGACCCAGCGCAGGGCTGGAGCTGCTAGGGGAGGCTGTGGATACAGGGACCCAGCCCAGTGCTGGAGCTGCTAGGGGAGGCTGTGGTTACAGAGAGAGACCCAGCGCAGGGCTGGAGCTGCTAGCGGAGGCTGTGGATACAGGGACCCAGCGCAGGGCTGGAGCTGCTAGGGGAGGCTGTGGATACAGGGACCCAGCCCAGTGCTGGAGCTGCTAGGGGAGGCTGTGGTTACAGAGACCCAGCGCAGGGCTGGAGCTGCTAGCGGAGGCTGTGGATACAGGGATTCAGCCCAGTGCTGGAGCTGCTAGGGGAGGCTGTGGATACAGGGACCCAGCCCAGTGCTGGAGCTGCTAGGGGAGGCTGTGGATACAGAGACCCAGCGCAGGGCTGGAGCTGCTAGCGGAGGCTGTGGTTACAGAGACCCAGCGCAGGGCTGGAGCTGCTAGGGGAGGCTGTGGATACAGGGACCCAGCCCAGGGCTGGAGCTGCTAGGGGAGGCTGTGGATACAGAGACCCAGCCCAGTGCTGGAGCTGCTAGGGGAGGCTGTGGATACAGGGATTCAGCCCAGTGCTGGAGCTGCTAGGGGAGGCTGTGGTTACAGGGACCCAGCCCAGTGCTGGAGCTGCTAGGGGAGGCTGTGGAAACAGGGATTCAGCCCAGTGCTGGAGCTGCTAGGGGAGGCTGTGGATACAGGGACCCAGCCCCGTGCTGGAGCTGCTAGGGGAGGCTGTGGAAACAGGGATTCAGCCCAGTGCTGGAGCTGCTAGGGGAGGCTGTGGAAACAGGGATTCAGCCCAGTGCTGGAGCTGCTAGGGGAGGCTGTGGATACAGGGACCCAGCCCAGTGCTGGAGCTGCTAGGGGAGGCTGTGGAAACAGGGATTCAGCCCAGTGCTGGAGCTGCTAGGGGAGGCTGTGGAAACAGGGACCCAGCCCAGTGCTGGAGCTGCTAGGGGAGGCTGTGGATAATGCTGGAGAATACAGTATACTTGTTTTATTAGGTATTATAGTAGTAAGTCCTACTGTAGAACATGACATATTAGCATGACATCTCATTTAGTAATGTCAATACTGAACTGCACGCTTGTCAGGGGGGGGGGGGGGGGGAATCGGGAGTAAAAAAAAATCTGTTTTATTCAACAAACATGACCATGTTCACGTCTTAAACTCATACTGAGGCCTTAGTTTTGGTTTTAAATTATATATCATCATTCATTTATTTATTGTCGCACAGAGCAGAAGAATTTGCACAAAAAAAAACGCATTTCCTTTGATTTGCGACAGTGACGTATGCCGAAACAACGCATCACTCCCGCAACACCGGCAGGTCCACCTGATGACTCGTAACACCTGAGCAGCTAGACAAAATGTCAGAAGTTTGGAAGCATTTTAAAATTGAAACCGAAGCCGGTCCAATAGCCAGTTGCAATGTTTGCAAGGCGGACGTTCCGCATGGAGGAAAGAACAGAGCTGCGTTCAACACGACCAACCTAATACGTCACGTTATGTTGACTAGAGCGAGCTAAGGAATGGGGGAGGCAGCTGGTGCTTTGCCAAACAGCTGTATTGATTGCAACGCCTCGCTTGAATGAAGATAACGTTCACCTGGATTATCATAACGTCAACATTCACTTTGTGAGGATTATTGTCGGTGTTTCAGACCAAAATGGAGCAAATCATTACGTAAGTCGAACACTGTGAATGTATACTAATGTGCAAACAGATTGAAACTTTGAATATTTCTCGTATGAAGCACATTCTCAGGGGCTCAGGGTGAATGTAATGTGAGCCGCTGCGCTCGATGGGCTATTGAGGCAACAGAGGGGCTTGTCTCGCTTCGCCAGTTTCTGACAAAAATGCCTGAAATTGGTTACTAATGTGAAAGATCGGATCGGGAAAGATCGGTATCGGTAGCAAATCACATGATCGGATCAGGAGCAAAATAATGCGATCGGGACATCCTTACAACGATCCACAATCATTTTCGAGATCGGATCTAGATTGACGGAACTACTGCAGCCTGAGTCGGGAGTGGTATTTTGCACAATACCGTGTACTTTGCACAAGCCTCAAATACCAGCATGTAACTCAACCGCTGAACGGATTTTGTCGGATTTTGTCGGATTTTGTCGCTATTGACAGGCAATAAATAAGCCTTCAATTCGATATATATATTGTATTACAAAATATGCACACCCGAGCCACTAGGGGTCGCCAAAGAGCTGGTTGCAAAAAATCCGAAAAACGTCCCCCATTCAGTCATACCAGTTCATATATCAAGAACAATAAATGTAATTTAGGTGACAGTCATTATTTGCTGCATATTTATTTTATGCTAAATTTAGTACAATATTTGTCATTTCGGTTATTTATTTTATTTAATAAACATACTTTTGCATAAAGCAGGCATATCTTTCCACTCTCATGTTGATACGAGTATTACATATTTGAGAAATATCCCTTTAAGGGACATTTTGAAAAAGAAAAGTCTGATTAATCATGGACAATCATTCGACTAATCACAATTAAATATTTTAATAGTTTGACAGCCCTAATATATATAGGAAAAAATTAGGGATGTCCGATATTTTTTTTTTTTTTACATTTCTATAACCTTTATTTACCCAGGCAAGCAAGTAAGAACAAATTCTGATTTAATTTATTGTCAAAAGTATGCATAATGTTTTTTTTTGTATCCACTTTTTCTCCCATTTTCTATTTTTCTCCCATCCCAATTTCGTATCATCCAATTCAACCCTCCCCTGTCTCGAACGCTGTTTCTTGCCTCCCACAAGCCGGCTGCAATGTGGACTAAGTCATACATAGCACGAGTCCCCTCCGATACTCGAGGTAACAGCAGTCGCATCTTTCCACCTGCGCAGCTCGATCTCTCAGTGGCGAGGAGTAACGCGTGGGAGGCTCACGCTGCCCCCGACACTTCCTGATTCTACTGCGCAGGCGCACCAACCGACCTGTAGGAGTCGCTGTCCACAACGCCCGATCCCCACCCATCAGTTTCCCACCCCCTAATACTGCCAATGTGTATTAGTACGGACGACCAGCTAAACTGAAAGCAATGTGGAGCGCTGGGCTCAAACAGGCGAACCCAGCGTCTCCAGTATTCGTGGTGAGCGCCTTGTCCACTGCACCACGTAGCCGCCCAAGTATGCATAATGTTGTGTTAATTCCACAACAAGAGATATGTAATGTTAATTACCTGAAATTATTCAATTTTTTTGGGGGGGAAACCCTGCATATATCGGCATCGGTTGATATCGGTTGATATCGGTATCGGAAATTAAGAGTTGGACAATATCGGTATATCGGTAAAAAAGCCAATATCGAGCATCCCTAGAAAAAATTATATATATTATTAATATATTAGTGCTGTCAATCGATTCAAATATTGAATCACCACATTGGTCCTCATTCTCGAATGGACATACATAAAAGTTACCAAGGAATTCATTCGTAACTCGATTTACGTACTTATTCGGCATTCTCAAACGGCGTCGTATTGTAAATTCATTGTAGGATTTATGTAGGATTTACGAACTCGAAAAGGCAGTCGTAAGTCGGACAGACCGGTGTGTGCCTGTGTTTTCAACAGCTTTCTCTGGGACAAGTCATTGGGGATTACCGATACTACAGACATCCGTGGAATTAAATAATTCAAATGATAATAAATATTGGCTCTTGACAAGTGTGCAGTTCAGTATTGACATTACTAAATGAGATGTCATGCTAATATGTCATGTTCTACAGTAGGACTTACTACTATAATACCTAATAAAACAAGTCATAGAATAATAGAAGCCTACTTTTCTGGAATGATTCATTTTGCACGTACAGTGTAAAATGTGTGTGTGTGTGTGTGTGTGTGTGTGTGTGTGTGTGTGTGTGTGTGTGTGTGTGTGTGTGTGTGTGTGTGTGTGCAGGGGGCAAAATTAAAGCCTGCCACCCGCCATTGGCGGGCAGTTTTTACGTTTGGCGCCTCCCACTGAGAGGTCTGCCCGCCGTGTGGCGGGCAATAATAGTCATGTGAAAACCGAAAATCATGATCCAATTCTTAGCGCAGTTCTCACTCGCTGTCTCAGCACAGACATGCAGCGCACCGCGCACTGCTGCTCCTACCCCTCCCGCACCTGTTTCTGTATGCTGCATGTAAACAGAGGCTATTGCCTCGGACAGTCACCGTGACATTAGTCTAGTCAGAGGGACCTCCGTGAGCTAATGTTAGCTACTGTTACAAAATGACCCAGTCAACTATTCACTTTTAGTTTAATACATGAGGCATTGTGTAACGTTATCCAGCCGGCTAGCTACTGATAGCTCCCGACATCAACAACTGCTCCAGCAAGTGTCCAGTGCATAATACCTCCGTTGGATAGGTAGCTCATGTTAGCCCACGTTAGCTCACTAGTCACTACGAAATGTCCCAGTAAACTAAATAGTTCAGAGGCGTTGTCCCAACGCCATCCAGCAGTAGCTACAGATAGCTCCTGACATCAATGTCCTACAACATGCGTATTCGAGCCCCTGGCTTACATCGCATGAGGGCTGCTGAATAGGGTCTAGCTTCAGCGCAGGAGAATCCTTTCATGCTGAATGTAGAGTTTAGGGCCCAGCTGCAGCGCCGGAGAATCCTTGCTGGAGCTGGAGGCCACTCGAGTATATACACAGACAGTGGAGCTGTTTGCAGACAGCGAGGTGGCGATGTCTCGCAGATAATACAACTACAAGTATGATTATATAATATATATATTTTATTTTAAAAAAAATTATATAAAATAAGTTTTTTTTTTTTTAATTAAAAAAAAGTTGGCAGGTAAGAAATATGCTTGGCGGGTAGATTCTTCCCATCTACCAAAAAGTTAATTTCGTGCCCTGTGTGTGTGTGTGTGTGTGTGTGTGTGTGTGTGTGTGTGTGTGTGTGTGTGTGTGTGTGTGTTTGTGTGTGTGTGTGTGTGTTGCACCCAATTGCACCCTGATCAAAATAAAAAAGCTACTGTACATACAGCAGATTTCATTATCTGTTCTTATGCACGCCTGGTGATACTAAATCCAAATTGAACTCGGCCATTTGAAATATGAGATTTGGCACAATCCATAAATGTGCGAATTGGCTATAATATGGTCATTTATAAGCCTGCTATTCTATATTCTATAATAATATTTCAAATAGCATTGGTCCGGATGGGAGAATTCAGTACTGTATCTACAAAACCTTCTGTTTAATCATCTTCCCTTTATTAATTTCCTTCGATTGTTTGTATTTCCTTAGTTTTTTATGTCTGGTAATTATTAGCATGGTGTTATTCACTGTCAAAGATGCAAAGAAAAATCATAATTCATATTCTCCTTTGTTTCATCACAATTTAAGCAAGCCTAGTAATAGACACAATATGTCTGACACTGGGAATACATTTACTGAGGTCCATAGATGTCCCTAGATACCAAGAATATGCAAATAGCCTTGTAGAAGTGGAGCAATATTCCATTTACTTATGTATGTATTTTAGGCGGATTTTCAGAAAATAGGGCTCCGGGCTTAAGAGGTTAAAGCAGCTACAAGGAAAAATGTCAACAACATACTGTATATCATTGTTATTGGTTGTGATACTTTCATAATAGTATCACATAACCAACATAACCTTTTCTAACTTTACAACATTATACACATTCTAACTAGGCCCCTTTTAATTTCCTGTTGCAATGTTTGTTAATACAGTTTCTGACAGGAAATAAACTGGGGATAAAGCTGTGTCCCTAGCAACGGAATAGCAACAGAATTCTTCTGAGAAGGTCTCCATTGCTAGGGGAACAGCTTTGGCCCCTGTGTATTTCCTGTCAGCAACTATATAGATGGTTTTACTGGAATTCTGTTCCTAGGGAACAGTTTCAACCCAAGTGTAATTCATCACTTACTACTAGGGATGTCCGATATTATCGGCCTACCAATATTATCGGCCGATATTGGCATTAAAATGTAATATCGGAAATGATCGGTATCGGTTTAAAAAAACAATATTTTTTTTTACATTTATTTAACCTTTATTTACCCAGGCAAGCAAGTAAGAACAAATTATTATTTTATTTATTGTGAAAAGTATGCATAATGTTGTGTTTTTGGGGGGGAAAACCCAGCATATATCGATATCGGTTGATATCGGTATCGGAAATTAAGAGTTATATCGGATATCGGTAAAAAAGCCAATATCGAACATCCCTACTTACTACATTAGCAAACAATGCAACAAGAAATCAATTTTGGTCCATTTAGAATGTTTATGTTGTCAAGTGAGACCATTGCTGAAACAATTGGTAGCCTAATTCTCGTGATAAGACCACATTTCCCATTAACCCTGTTGCTTCCTGTTGCTGTGGTCAGTGGTCAGTAGGGCTGCAACGATTAGTCGATCTAAAAAACTTGTCGGCGCCAAATTTTTGCGTCTGTGTGTTTATTTTTCTTTTGCACCACCTATCTTTGTGAAAGTGGCTTCTCAGCTCTGGTCCAGCTGAAGACAAAGCAGAGGAACAGATTGGACATTGAGCATGACCTCAGAGTTGCTTTGTCTACCATCACCCCAGACTTTGAGACTCTTGTCAGGCGCAAACAACATCCCCAGTTATCCCATTAGTTCCCTGGGATGTTAAGCTAAGAAGTCTGCTAAGAAGGATAATATTATTATTTATTATTATTATTATTATTATTATTATTATTATTATTATTATTATTTATTATTATTATTATTATTATTATTATTATTATTATTATTATTATTATTATTATTATTATTATTATTTATTATTTATTAGTATTATTATTATCATCATCATCATCATCATCATCATCATCATCATCATCATCATCATCATCATCATCATCATCATCATCATCATCATCATCATCATCATCATTATTATTATTTATTATTATTATTATTATTATTATTATTATTATTATTATTATTATTATTATTATTATTATTATTATTATTATTATTATTATTATTATTATTATTATTATTATTATTTTATTTCATTGTGTTATTAGCCCTAGTTGCACTTTTGTTGCAACCCCAGTTATCCCATTAGTTCCCCCAAACTTACTGTCGGTCTGTTATGTTAAGCTAAGAAGTCTGCTAAGAGCCCGGAAAAGGAGCCACGCCCACAGGAAGCAGAGATGGAGGGTGTGACAGAAATAATCGTTAGATTAGTCGACTAATCGAAAAAATTATCGACAGATTAATAATCGTTAGTTGCAGTGGTCTCTTAGTTATGTTGTATCTGTCATCATTCTACATCAGCATAGCTAAGCAACAAGTGTTCTCTTTGAGTAGCAGAACATACTCTGGCATCAAATTGGACTTGATTCTTAATTTCGTAGCATGGTCCGTTTGTTTGTTTATTCAGAAAGTGTCACCATCTCGCTATTCTGATTTGTATATTTTACAACAGTAACGTTAGCACGCAAACTGGCTAGAGTTGGTAACAAGGTGAAAATAAGTCATAGTTAGCCTGTTTCCATCAGCAAGAATTGATATCAATTACCAAGCCACTTTCTTGGCGAGGATGGATGGATTTAACGTTATGTGTCACAGGCAGCCTCAATGAAAGGCTATAGGAAGGCTGACATTACCAGGTAAGACTAGAATGTACTCTGGTGGTAACTCAATTCATATCGACAGTAATTGCAAATAACATTTAGTGTGGACAGACCCATCAGGCAGGGCTTTTTCTTTATTCACTGCTGTTTGCTATCGCCATCTGAGTCTGACTTAATGCTGCTCGCTGATTCCTAGCCCATGTATATATATATATATATATATATATATATATATATATATATATATATATATATATATATATATATATATATATATATATATATATATATATATATATATATCAGTGGAGGCTGCTGACCAAATTTTTAGGTGAAGCACAAATTATTATATCATATTATATATTAAATTATATTTTTTAAACATCCCCAACGCTGCAACACCCCCATTCCTCCCAGGTGTCAGGCTCCTCATTCGCTTCCATTCATTTTGGGGACCATGTTTAAATATCATACTTCTGAAGTATACACAAACTATACTGCTGTGACGATTTCAATAACACAGACCATTCTGAGTCAATGGTATGCAAAACTGTACATTGGAATATCTAACATGTATTTACCACCTTCCTCTGCACGAGGCCACAGATGGGTTTTATGTAACACAAGGACAATGAATGAATGAATGAATGAGAGAGAGAGCGACAGAGAGAGACCACGGCGGGTTTATATTAACACAACAGAACTGAATGAGAGAGAGAGAGAGACAGAGAGAGACCACGGCGGGTTTATATTAACACAACAGAACTGAATGAGAGAGAGAGAGTGTGTGTGTGTGTGTGTGTGATAACAAGTATACTATAATCACAGGTGTATTATGGTGCAGTGCAGGGTCCATGTGTGTGGCTTGTGTCCAATAACAATAGTCCATGTATCTTTTGTGTGTGCGTGTGTTTAAGACTGTGGTCTTTGAGAATGAGAATGTTATAGTTCTTCTTTCTACACATGAATGAATGAATGATGAATGAAAACTTTATTTAACAGATTGCAGAATGGGTACAATACAGTACGGCTCAATACACACAATTGTTAAGGGGGATGCAGACCAGAGAAAGACTTTCGTCTTGTTTACATCAATTCAGTGCCACATACACACAGTCCTCATATCCCTCCTAGTTACACACAGTCATCATTATCCCTCCCATACAATACGCACAACACAACAGACTAACTCGTCTTGCTCAATACTTGTTTATGAGTTTTAAGAGACAGCACTGTAAATAATCTGTCATAACCAAAGCTCTACTAGTTAACAAAGATCTCCACCTTGCTATCTGAAACACTGACACCATTATCAACCTAATAATATCAACCTGATAATATTGAAACATTATCAATATAACATTAGCTACCAACTTTAGCAGGGCTCCTAATAACACAAGATACATTTCACTATGAATTGAAAATGGGGGACCCTGATGTAAACAAGACGAAAGTCTTTCTCTGGTCTGCATCTCCTTAATAATTATGTGTATTGAGCCGTACTGTATATTGTACCCATTCTGCAATCTGTTAAATAAAGTTTTCATTCATTCATGCCTTTTGAAAAGTGACATGGTCGATGTAGGAGTTATGATGCTGTTTCAATTCGGTTACAGTAAAGTTACACAAACTGACATTCTAAAGCCAAGAAGACACGACTTACCCATAAAGACGGTATCTCGATCGATCTCATCTATCGTTGAATAGTGCAGCTTCTCCATGTGACGAGTCCGACTCGAGCCGCGTGCATTAATCCCATGGAAAATGTAAACAATAGTGCATCGCGAGCCAGCTTGTTGCATCAAATTGATGTTTGGCTTTTGTCTCCCGAGTGAAGTTAGAACTACTACACTTCGGCTGAGGCTAAGCACTGCAGGCTTTCGTTTTACAACGACTGAGATAAAAAAAAATATATATATATCATCAAACGATGCACAATGGAGAGGCATTGTTGTTATTGATATCATCTTCATCAATGCCATCAGCCCTGTTTAGACATTCACAAGACTTGCGTAACATTAGCTAGCAAGCAAGCTAGTCGACACTATTTTGTTTATTTGTTTATTAGCAAAGGATCCCCATTAGCTGATAGCCAAGACGTCAACTATAGTCTCCCTGGGGTCCGAGACAACATTAAAACATTACAACATATACATTGCAATTAAAACATAATACAATTAAAACATAGCAAGACATACCAAATAAGGAAACACAACATAGCAAGACGTACCAACCGAGGAACCACAACAACATTAACACACAAACATATTATATCTAAATATGTACATCAACGGTAACATATTGCATATCTCAGCATTGTCAATATTGGCTACATGTAAGATTATATCCAATATCTCCTTCCTCCATTGCAACGCTATCTACAGTACTAGAGAATTCAAAGTGCCCGCGAGGTGATGACGTTGTTGTCACATTTAGCTTTTATCGCAGGTGTATATATATATCATCAAACGATGCACAATAAGTTCATGAACAATAACAAAACACTCCACCCTGGGCCTGATAGCTGCGGTGGTAGCCCTTTAGCTACGTTAGCTCCAACAAGTTATCTTCCTGAGATAAAAATTCTTTTGTATACAAGCTGCAGAGCCGCAGTATGGCACAAGAGAAACCATTATCTGATTGGGCCACAAGGCTGTCAATCATGCTAGCTGCAGAGCCGCAGAGCAGCAAAAGAGAAACCATTAGCTGATTGGATAACAAGGCTGTCAATCATTCAATCCCCCATTCAATGGCAAGAGTTAAACTGCACAGACCGTGCTTAGATGACATTAATAGCCTATTTTGATTGGCTATTATTTATTTAAATAAACCTGTGCAGATATTCTGCACGAATATTACTGCAGTCATTACTGCAGTGCAGGCCTGCTCAGAGCTGTACATTTTGGCCATTTTTGAAGAAAAAAAATTCACTGGCATTTTTTACAGAGGAAAACTTTTGTAATACATTTTTTTTAAATAATAATAAAAAAATATATATATATGTAAATTAATAATAATTATGAGTGAATTTGTATTTCACGTGTTGTCATAGAGAAACCTCCACTGATATATATATATATATATATATATATATATATATATATATATATATATATATATATATATATATATATATATATATATATATATATATATATATATATATATATATATATATATATATATATATATATATATATATATATATTATATATACAAGCTAAATGTGCTGTTTGGAACAAGCAGCCAACAATTAAGGAAACTTTGAAGAAAGAAAAATAGGAGGAATAATTAGCCCAAGGGGGGAGAAATAAGAGATGAGGAGAGAGAATAGGAGAAAAACATAGAATGACAGAGAGGAGGAAATCCTATTCATCTCTATCTCTCTCTCCCTCCATCTCTCTCTCTGTGTATCTCAGGAGGGAGGCTGTGAGAGCATGAAAGATTTACAGACATAGGCTTTTAGCAAAGCCCAAGTCCTGTCCCAAAGACACACATACAGCACAGTCACACACACACTCACACACACACACGCACACGCACACACACACACACACACACACACACACACATACACCAGAGAAACACAGGTTTTATTCACATTAAATCCATTGGATGGAAACGCACTTTCACCGGCATAATTCGCCGGCATAATTCGGATGAATGTTTTTTGCGAACTTTAAATAATTAGCTAATTTGATTGACAAGTACATGGAACCACATTATACCAAAATATAACACAGGCATACACAAACATGTTCATACACAAACATGTTCACACACAAACATGTTCACACCCAAACATGTTCACACACAAACATGTTCACATACAAGCATGTTCATATACAAACATGTTCACATACAAGCATGTTCATATACAAACATGTTCACATACAAGCATGTTCATATATACAAACATGTTCACACACAAACATGTTCATATACAAACATGTTCATACAAACATGTTCACATACAAACATGTTCACATACAAACATGTTCATACAAACATGTTCACACACAAGCATGTTCACACACAAACATGTTCACTTCACATACAAACATGTTCACACAAACATGTTCACACACAAACATGTTCACAGACAAGCATGTACAGTGTTTCCCCTAGGATTTTTTTCAGGGGGGGTGGTAGGCCCCCAAAACGACTAGTGTTTTCGCGGGGCGCGCATGTCACGGATACGTGGTGTCAACAGTGTTGTCATAGATGCGCGCAGTAAGGCGGTTGTTAGTATCGGTGCATTTGTCTACACTGAGCTGAAATGAAACGATTGCACATAAATTAGGTAAATAAATTAGGTAAATAAATATTAACAATATTTATTTACAACACATAAATTTACTTATTTACAATTATACATACAGTAGTGACAACACATATGAACTATTTACAATACAGGGAGGCACATACAACACTCATAACTATTTACAACCAGTGTCAGAGCGAGCGCACTCAAGTTGTTCGGAAATTCTGAGGGCTCAGAGTGCACACTGGACGCTCTGACCAAAGAGTCAGTTTATCAGAGAGGAGCAGATTTTCAGAGTGAATTTATTAACTCACCTTAACTAGGGCCATATGAAATCCGTTTTTATCTTTTCCTGTTTTCGGATATGAATTTTCCTGTGTTCGGATTTCTCTGTTTTAAATTTTCCCGTTTTCGGTTTTTATATTTTTTTCCTTTGGATTTAACAAAAGAAAACTATACAAAATTATGTTTTTAACTAACTTTAATAACAGTACATCTGCAAACAGTGCCAGTGTAGTTCAATGTTCAGTGCCAGTTAGGTTATGAGGTTTCTTTTTTCCAATTCAGTTCAGGTCAATGCAGTTCAACTGCCAGTGCAGTGCAATAACTAAATAATAATTAAATTGTTAAATAATACAAAAATAATAATTTGTTTAAAAGAAATCAGAAAAAAAACTGTAAAATGTAATTTATTTCAAAGAGATGTCCGGTTCATGCTTCTCCCAATCTCTGGCTGACATCACCATTGTGATACATGATGGTTAGGCCTTTGTGTTTTCCTCAGTGAGGGATTCCTTTTTGTCGGTCAGTAGCGTTTTGTACTGAAGCTTCTCTCTGTATAATTATTTTTTAAGTTTAAATATCAACATTATCTGGCCATCCTCAGAAAATAGTAAATACTATCAAACTTGCCAAAGACCAGAGTTGGGACGGGCACCCGCGCACACACACACACACACACACACACACACACACACACACACACACACACACACACACACACACACACTCACACTCCAGGACATTACCAACTACAAAAAGACCCCCCCCCCCCCCCCCCCATACCTGACAGTGATGACCAGCTCCCGGACAAACTCAACATCTTCTACACAAGATTTGAACAGTCACCCCCCCCACCCCCCTCGCCCCCTCCCCTCTGCCACCCCCCCCCTTCCACATCCAGGAGGAAGAGGTGAGGACCACCTTCAAGAGGCTAAAGAAAAATAAAGCAGCAGGCCCAGATAACATCAGCCCGTCTGTCCTTCTGTGCTGCAGAACTGGCCCCCCGTCTTCACCAACATTTTTAACACCTCCCTCCGTAATTGTTCAGTCGCCCAGTGTTTCAAACAGTCCACCATCATCCCCGTGCCAAAATCCAACAGTATCTCCTGCCTCAACGACTACAGACCAATTGCTCTCCGTAGTAATGAAATCATTTGAACGCATCATTCTCACCCACCTCAAAACCAGCACCACCCCCCTCATGGACCCACATCAACTTGCCTACAGAACCAACAGGTCTGTGGAAGACACAGTCAACACAGCCACTCATCACCTGCTGCAACACCTGGGAACCTGCAACTCCTACGCCCGCATTCTGGTTATGGACTTCAGTTCTGCATTCAACACAATTATCCCAGCCAAACTCATCAATAAACTACTGGACATGAACATCGACCCCTGCATCTGTCACTGGATCCACAGCTTCCTCTCCAACAGACAACAGAAGGTCAAAATAAATAACATCACATCCCACCCTCTATATCTCAGCACAGGAGCCCCCCAAGGCTGCGTCCTTTCACCCTGGCTTTTCTCCCTATACACCAACCTGCTCATATCCCTCCACAACTCCGTAAAAATATACAAATATGCAGACGACACAACCCTTATAGGCCTCATCACAGACAATAACGAAACAGAATACCGTACACAAATCAACCACACACTCACCTGGTGCACAGACAATAACCTCCTCCTCAACTCATCAAAAACCCAAGAACTCATCATCGACTTCAGACGCCAGCCAAACCCCAAAACACCCATATCCATCTCCGGCAAACCCATAATCACCACAGACTCCTTCAAATTTCTCGGCACTCACATAAGCAACAACCTCAAATGGAAAACCAACACAGACCACATCCACAAAAAAGCCAATCAACGACTCTTCTTCCTCCGCCAGCTAAAAAAAATTTATGGAAAGAATTCCTTTTTTCTGTGTGTCTCCACCGTTTTAAAGTCTTAGTGAAGAGTGATTTATATGAAAACCGATGTATGTATAATTTAGCTAGCTCGCCAACGTTACTGTGATTAAAGCAAACTTTAATAAAAAAATTTAAATAAAATAAATAAAAGATTTTTTTTTATATAATAATAATAATAATAATAATAATAATAATAATAATAATAATAATAATAATAATAATAATAATAATAATAATAATAATAATAATAATAATAATAATAATAATAATATTAATAATAATAATAATAATAATAATAATAATAATAATAATAATAATAATAATAATAATAATAATAATAATAATAATAATAATAATAATAATAATAATAATAATGCATTTTATTTATAAGGCGCCTTTCAGGACACTCAAGGTCGCTGTACAACAATTTAAAAACAGTTCATTAACAATCACAATACATTTAAAAAATAAAATAAAATCAGACATACGCCTGCCTAAACAGGTGGGTTTTGAGGTGGGTTTTGAATGGGATGATGGAGTCAATGTTCCTGATGTCGGGGGGGAGGGAGTTCCAAAGGCGGGGGGCAGAGCAGCTGAAGGCTCTTGACCCCATGGTGGACAGACGGGCTGGGGGGACGGTCAGGTTGATGGAGGAGGCAGACCTGAGGGACCGGGTGGGAATGTTGATGTGGAGGAGGTCAGACAGGTATGGAGGGGCGAGGTTGTGGATGGCCTTAAATGTATGGAGGAGGATCTTGTAGTCTATGCAGTGTTTAATGGGAAGCCAGTGTAGTTGGCGTAGGACGGGGGTGATGTGACTAATAACAGGGGTTCTGGTTATTATACGGGTAGCAGCGTTCTGGACCAGTTGGAGCTTATGGAGGAGTTTGTGGGGGAGACCAAAGAGAAGGGAGTCGCAATAATCCAAGCGGGAAGTGACAAGGGAGTGAACCAGGATTGCGGCGCTGTTGGGGGTGAGTGAAGGGCGGAGGCGGTTAATGTTGCGAAGGTGGAATATATTTTTATACTTTTTTCTGGAGGGGCTGGGCGTCCCGTTGGCATGACTCATGCCTGTAGTTATAATGCTATAGCCCCTGCATGTAGTTCTAGAGTTACGACTCCTGCCTCTCATCCTCTCCACTCCACACAGTCTGCGCCCCCCCCGCCTGAATTCTTTCCCCAATACATTTCCAGTTCCGCATTCGCCTTCTGCGCTCTGATTGGCCACTGACGTTTCTGATCGCGCCAATCGTGTGATGGCAAGTTCTTTCGCCGGTTAAGCTTAGGCACTCTTTCGAAGTTGGTTAAGGTTAGAGTTTGTCTTAGAGCAGGGCGATAGAACGCCAGCCCTGATTCCAAACTCTAACCTTAACCAACTTCGAAAGAGCTTAACCAGTGATAAACTAGGCGTTAGGTAGTTTGCTGCTCTTCGAGGCGGAAATGGGCGCGTCACGCGATTGGGCGCACATGTCACACGACCAGAAACGTCAGTGGCCAATCAGATCGCACCAGAAACGTCCGTGGCCAATCAGATCGCAGAACGTGAACGCGGAACTGGAAATGTATTGGGAAAAGAATAGACGCCGCCCCCCCTCCCGCATCCCCCATGATTCAACCACTTCCACAATTTTCTTTTTTGATCTACCTTTTCTCCCATTTTTCAATTTTTCTCCCATCCCAATTTCGTGTTTATCCAATTCTACCCTCCCCTGTCTCAAACGTTTTTAGGCCATGCCTCCTACTGATCGGCTGCAATGTGGACAAAGCCTTGCATCACGTGTCCCCTCCGGTACAAGAGGAGGCAGCCGTCGCATCTTTTCACCTGCACAGCGCGATCTCTCAGTGGCGAGGAGTAACGCGTGAGAGGCTCACGCTGCCCCCGGCGCACCAACCGACCTGTAGGAGTCGCTGTCCACAACGTCCGATCCCCACCCACCAGCTTCCCGCCCCTAACACTGCCAATTGTGTTAGTATGAACGACCAGCCAAGCTGGTAGCAATGCCGAGAGCTGGGCTCGAACCCAGCATCTCCTGCATTAGTGGCGAGCGCCTTGCCCACTGCGCCACTTAGCCGCCCCCACTTCCACCATTGTTATGGTGTTCATTCAGCACGGCTGAATGTTATTGGCAGCTCTATGGTCAGAGATATCCACATTCCCCTCTCATCTGGCAACCCTTTTAAAACTCACTGTCTCCCTGGTGCCCGGGTCTGTCATCTCCACCGCAAAATATATCCTAGACTGCTACACCAAGATGGAGAACATGGTCATTCATATAGGCACAAATGACATCATGGCCCGGTGGTCAGAACCTCTAATAGCAGACTTTAAAGCTCTGTTACACCCTGCTGAACACTGACAAAAAGATCACCATCTCTGGCCTCCTCCCCACCCACCAAAGGGGTTCTGAGAGATGGTCCAGACTATTCGCCCTTCACACCTGGCTACAAGGCCACTGTGCCTCCTTAGAGATCCCATACATCAACAACTTTGACCTGTTCCGGGGGATGCCCAGCCTCTTAAAGGTCTCCTCTTAGGCCTGAGAGGGGCCAGGCTGCTTTCTAACAACATTGCTTCCTCCCTCTCGCATTGACATGATGTAGAATGTAATGCTAATCCTTTCTCTCCGGGTATTGATTTGAATAACATAGTGTATGTAAATAGTTTTGGCAATGCGCTGTACAGTGTAGCTCCAGCCATCACTACCCCAGGTCTGATTGATTCAGGAAATGCTTTGATCCATGCCTTACTTGGACACCTGCCTGAAACTCTAATGTTAAGATAAGAGATAAGACGTTCCTTTATTGATCCCCTTGGGGAAATTCGGGGGTTGTAGCTCCTGCCTGTAGTTCTATAACTGTGGCCCCTGCCTGTAGTTCTAATGCTGCAGCCCCTGCCTGTAGTTCTAATGCTGTGGCCCCTGCCTGTAGTTCTAGAACTGTGGCCCCTACCTGTAGTTCTAATGCTGCGGCCCCTGCCTGTAGTTCTAATGCTGCGGCCCCTGCCTGTAGTTCTAATGCTGCGGCCCCTGCCTGTAGTTCTAATGCTGCAGCCCCTGCCTGTAGTTCTAGAACTGTGGCCCCTGCCTGTAGTTGTACTGCTGCGGCCCCTGCCTGTAGTTCTAATGCTGCAGCCCCTGCCTGTAGTTCTAATGCTGCAGCCCCTGCCTGTAGTTCTAATGCTGCAGCCCCTGCCTGTAGTTCTAATGCTGCGGCCCCTGCCTGTAGTTCTAGAACTGTGGCCCCTGCCTGTAGTTCTAATGCTGCAGCCCCTGCCTGTAGTTCTAATGCTGCAGCCCCTGCCTGTAGTTCTAATGCTGCGGCCCCTTCCTGTAGTTCTAATGCTGCAGCCCCTGCCTGTAGTTCTAATGCTGCAGCCCCTGCCTGTAGTTCTAATGCTGCAGCCCCTGCCTGTAGTTCTAATGCTGCGGCCCCTGCCTGTAGTTGTACTGCTGCGGCCCCTTCCTGTAGTTTTAATGCTGCGGCCCCTGCCTGTAGTTGTACTGCTGTGGCCCCTGCCTGTAGTTCTAATGCTGCGGCCCCTGCCTGTAGTTCTAATGCTGCGGCCCCTTCCTGTAGTTTTAATTCTGCAGCCCCTGCCTGTAGTTCTAATGCTGTGGCCCCTGCCTGTAGTTCTAATGCTGCGGCCCCTGCCTGTAGTTCTAATGCTGCGGCCCCTTCCTGTAGTTTTAATTCTGCAGCCCCTGTCTGTAGTTCTAATGCTGTGGCCCCTGTCTGTAGTTCTATAGCTGTGGCCCCTGCCTGTAGTTCTAACGATGCGGCCCCTGCCTGTAGTTCTAATGCTGTGACTCCTCCTAAATCAATCCCGACCTTGATTGGTGACAGTGATTTAGTATCCACCCCAATCAATTTCAATAACCCATACACCTTAAAATAAATGGATCTGGGTTTGATCTATTTAAATATAAAATGTTTACTACAACATAAAAAAAAATTAGACCATTTAAAGATTCTGGTCTATCAGGCAGATCCAGGCATATTAGTGTTGACGGAATCTTGGCTGAAAAAGCCAAGCGTGACATCTAACTATCTTATAAATGACCTTTTCCAGTGTTTAGCATTGTTTTCTAGCTACAGTATGTGGGCTTATATTAATAGGATCTATGTCTCTAATTCTCATTTTGGCGCATTCTTCCAATTCTCATCTCACAATATTGTCCCTCACTCAAGTGAGTCATCTATAATGTTTTTAGATCAGATAGAATTGGAAGGGGTGGTGGAGTTGCTATATACTGTAAAATAGTATCTCTCTGTTACTGTTCTAAAATCACTAGGGGTGGGAATCACCAGTTTCATCACGATACGATACGATATCGATTCTTTGGACAACGATACGATATTTGCCGATATCACAAAGTCTGCCACGATACGATACGATACGATTCGATTCAGGTGCCTGCGATCGATATGAGGCGATATTATGTGCCCATTTAACACAATCAGTCACATTTAGATCAACTAAAAAAAGGCTACGGAAATATCAATTGATGTTTTTATTTTTGAGCTCTTCCAGACATTTAAATGAAAAACAATCTATTGTTTTTAATACAAATAGACCTCCTGTTAACTTTTTATATATTGAGCTTTAAACTTTAAGTAAAATGTTTTGGAACTCACAACACGCAAGCTAAAACCCTTTCCTCTCCCAAACTTCCTACAATTGTTTTATGTTGCATGATGTTCATGTTTAAATATCAACATTATCTGTCCATCCTCAGTAACACACACACACACACACACACACACACACAGAATGCCCCTCACGCAACCCAGTCCCCCACAGAAAGGTAGACTGCCCAGTGCCCCCACCCTTGCTCTTTCCCAAGTCCCCTCTCCTCTCTCCTCTCCTCTCATGGTTAGCTGCAGTGCTTAGCATAGTTAGCTCACGCTAACGCAACGTTCATTTCGGTATTTAACGCGACATATTGGGCATAAAGGAATGGAGAGGATGGAAAGCATGTTAGATGCATTTAACCCCTTGTGGGGAAAAAACAACAGGCACTTATTTCGGGCAAAATAGGCGGACTCTGAAGCAATACTATCTAACGTCTACACACGGAGCTGCGCTGAGCTTGTTGTTCCGGCCGGGCGGAAATGCTCACGAGAGGATTTTCAAAATAAGAGTATCGCAATATGAATCGATCTTTTTACGTTGCATCGATCCTATTTGATTATTGATAATAGATCGATATATCGATCTGGATCGATGTATCGTCCCACCCCTAAAAATCACTATTCCAAACAGTTTTGAATTTCTTATGTTGAAGGTAGATCTGGGGCCAAATAATTATTTTAGTTTGACTGGGATCTACAGACCTCCATCTGCAAATATTGACTCAATTGATAAAATTACTTTCTCAGTGTTACAGTACTGAGATGATTGAGTCTCAACTGACCGAATACTCATTCAAATTACCTTAAGGAAGTTAGTGGTAACCTTAACCTGTAACAGTTGATCACCAAACCCACTAGACCAAATCTAAAAAGAAATGCTCTAAATCTACCATAATTTATCAAAAAAGAGTGATAGAATTGTTGCCTGTGGTGTATTTGACCAAGGAAATAGTGACCATGTCCTATAGCTTGCATCAGAAACACTAATGTAAAGAAAACACAATATGCATACTATCATCAAAAGAAATAAAAACTTTAATGACCACGCCTTTCTAGATGAACCTCCATTATGCACCATTCATTATACTTCAGAAACCCCTGATGTGGAAACAGCTTTAGATTTCTTCATTAAAAAAAAACGTCTTGCTATTGTAGATAAACATGTTCCATGGAAACGTAGGAAGCTTAGAGTGAAAGATAGACCATCACCTTGGTTTACACCAGAACTCTCAACCCTATTCAAAGAAAGGCCACTATCTCTTTACCCACACATTTAAGCAGTTGCTTAACACTTTCAGAGCCGGCTGTGTTTTCCTTTTTACCCCCTTGAATGCCCATCAACCACTTCAATGTTAGCGTTAATATCGCCTAATCTATGTTTTAAATTATGGCTATGTGTCTAATCTGCCCGTCGCTTATCAATGACTCATTTTCCAGTCAACATTGTCGAAGCGGATTGTTTTTTTTATCGGTTCATTTCCGTTTTATAGCATTTTGAAAAGCCCTCGTTTTCACGGAACATTTTAAGATTCCGTGATAAACGCCCTGTACTGGAATATTCTAGAATGTTGTCATTTTTCGGCCTATTTATGAATCGTTTCCAAATAAACGCTAGATTATCGATAGTATATGTGTACGTATGCACGCTGGTGCCGCGAGCTGCAAATCGATTATCTTAGTTCCTGATCGCTCGCACAGCCAAACAGCTAGGGCTGCAACTAATGACTATTTTGGTAGTCGACTAATCTGTCGATTATTTTTTCGATTAGTCGACTAATCGAAAAACAATTATATTAAAAAAATATATATATATATATATTTTTTTTTTCTTTTTTTTTTTTACTACCTATCTTTGTGAAAGTGGTTTCTCAGCTCTGGTCCAGCTGAAGACAGAGCAGAGGAACAGATTGGACATTGAGCATGACCTCAGAGTTGCTTTGAGACTCTTGTCAGGACCAAACAACATCTCCAGTTATCCCATTAGTTCCCCCAAACTTACTGTCGGTCCGTTATGTTAAGCTAAGAAGTCTTCAGCTGGACCAGAGCTGAGAAGCCACTTTCACAAAGATAGGTAGTGCAAAAAAAAAAAAGCTTATATCTCTGTGAAAACAGGTCTGATTATCCTAAGACTGGTCAAATAGATTCCTTACCTGAGATCAGATGGTATCCAAAAAGATTATTCCAATTCCTGATCGCCATTCCAAAAATCTATCCTTTTATTGATCCAATGCTACGTACTGTAAAGACATATTACACGCTGTTCTGATGGTCCACAATGACTCCGAGCGGCTCGGGGTACATGCGTGAGAAGTAAAATGTGGATTACAGAGTTTTTTTTTCTCATCCATTTTCATTGAGTCCATTCCAAAAGGGTGCATTACCATCTGGGAGACGATAGGGGGCGCTTTTTCACATCTGAGCTCCTGGTGGGGCTGGTTTACCAACGGGAGACTCGGTTGATGAAATATGAATTCAGATCGCTAATAAAAAAATGTCACGCTAATTATCGTGCTGGGCATTCAGGGGGCGGGCTGCTAACACGTGTTATGTCGTGGCTGGCATTCAAAGTGTTTGATTGATTGATTGATTGATTGATTGATTGATTGATTGATTGATTGATTGATTGATTGATTGATTGAAAAGTGTATTAACAGATTGCAGAATGGGTACAATACAGTACGGCTCAATACACACAATTGTTAAAGGGATGCAGACCAGAGAAAGACTTTCGTCTTGTTTACATCAGGGTCCCCCATTTTCAATTCATGATAAATTAATAAAGTGTTGCTGTGTCGTCACCAGACTGGTCGAGTCCAGGGCAGCTGTTGGCACCATGAGCTTTTTACCAAGAAGTTCTCATGTTGCATATTCTTTTAATTAGACATAAAACATATAGCCTATCATTATTATGATTATTATATCATGTCAGCCTTTGTTCTATCCCACCTTTCATGCGACAACTGATAGCTGGATGGAGCAATATTTCTGCGGGTTGGTGGTGTGGGGATAGTGGCATGAATGATGGGGCAGTGCTCCACTTATGAAAATAGTTGTGGTTATGATATTACCTACAAGCTAACAACAACATCAAAACATCACACCCCCGTCCCCACATTCCAGCAGTCCCATTTACACAGACACTGGTGTGAACTCACTGCGGCAACGTGACTACCTTGCCAGATGAATAATGACCCCCCCTCCCCTCCCCTCCGCGTTCGTAACTTTTATACAGAATGGCGAGGTGGAATAATGACACAAGATTCCCACTATGGGCTATAATATATATATATATATATATATATATATATATATATATATATATATATATATATATATATATATATATATATATATATATATATATATATATATATATATATATATATATATATATATATATATATATAAAAGGTAGAGGGCACATACAGGGGAGGACAGTCCACAGTCCTTTGTCTTTCACTCGTATGCAAATCATTGGTCCAAATTACAGCTGCAAGATTTTGGGAAATAATCTAATTGCGATTTTTCTGACAGATATTGCGATTGCGATTAAATTTGCGATTATAATAATAATAATTTTTAAGCAGCCCCACAGAGGTTTATTGTAAAATGCGGCTTGCACCTGGCCTACGCGGTGGGTCTGTTCGGGACACCGAGCCTGAACATTTTTGTTTTTACCTTTGAATCGATAGCGGTACCCAACGGTACCTTTTTTTCTATACTTTACTCTCCCTCTCTGAAGTCTAAACTTCACAACACACAATCTAAACCCCTTACCTCCCTCTCCCAAAACGTTCCTACAACAATAACAACAACTTGCAAAGGAGATCTTGTATCTCAATGGGACTTCCTGATTAAATAAAAAAATTTAAAAAAGAAATTTAAAAGATTTGCGATTTTTTGCAATTTGCTAATTGCATCATTTCAAATCGCGATTTCGATTTAAAATCGATTAATCGTTCAGCCCTAGTCCAAATCCGCTGAGCTGGGAAAATCAGAGGAGAGGGAAGAAGAACGAGAGGTGCTCTCCACTCCAACCAACTCATATCTAGCATCAACTCCCAAATGCTCCAGTGGAGATGCTCATTGGCTAACAGAGCATGGCTGTGGCTGTACTGGACAGCTCCTAACATGTACCTACCATATGTAAGCCTGCTTCCCCATGCAACCACTGCCCCGGGGCTGTTTATGTAAGGAAGAATATGTTCTTCTTAGTCAACCCTGTCTGGTTAAACAAGGGTCAAATAAATAAATTAATAAGTAAAGTAGAGTACATCCCACACACACACACACACACACACACACACTGTACATCACAGCGCACATGGGAAAGGCACGCCAAAATATTGCATGCACCGGCACCATCTACTACGTCATACACTGGATAACTCTCACACGGACATACAGAGCACACACAGCGCCAGCAGATGGGACGCACAACCTCTCTTTAAAACACACATACACACAACACACACACACACACACAACACACACACACACACACACACACACACACACACACACACGTGCAAAGTGTACACAGTGTACACACAACATACCACATCAGAAACACACACTAGCCAACCAGGCGCGTGGAGAGCCAGGGGTTGACAGGGTTCGTTTTAGAGATGTAAAATATTTATGAGAGAAGACTCTGCAGGGGAGGAAGAGGAGATGAAAATAGAGAGGGGGCGAGCGAAAGGATGGAGAGAGAGGGATGGAGTAAATGTGAGAGGAAGAGATGGAGAGAGAGAGAGAGAGAGAGAGAGAGAGAGAGAGAGAGAGAGAGAGAGAGAGAGAGAGAGAGAGAGAGAGAGGGGAGGGAGGGGGGGGGGGGGGGGCTGACTGACTGAAATGCCCTGCGTTACAGCCGAGGTGGAAGGAATGCAAGCTGAATAAGTCATTGTCATTTCACGTTCATTAGCTCCCCGCCCGCCATGCCTTCCTGGGAGGAGAGGGAGAGAAGGGGGAGCTCCCTTTTAGCACCTTAGAGGGCAGGAGAACAACCCTGCCTCTCCTCCATCCCTCCCGCTCTCCATTTCTCTCCCTCCTACTGCCCAGACAGAGATAGAGGGGCTGAGGCTCTGTGTTTTGGTCTTGGCTAATGGCTGGTCAAAGGGCCAGTTGTATGTGGAGAGAAGATGGATAGCTGGTTGTTAATGCACACATACCATCCAGAGAATGGATCCAGGGCCTTTTCTGGAGCACAATAGCCCAAACAGAGACCCAGACTGAGAGGACAGAGAAAGAGGATCAGTGTTTCCCATACGTAGACTCAATAGCAACAATAGCAAGACAGGCCCACAGCAAATACATTCCCCCAAACTGATGAAATAACAGTAGCAGTGCAGGGAGTACTTTCTGTCGTTTGGTTTTGTGTTACAATTGCCCCTCATCTTTACTAATGTAGTGGGTAAACACTGTAGGTGAACGACAGAGAGGGGGGGAGGGAGAGAGAAATGGAGAGAGAGAGGGAGAGAGAGATGGAGAGGGAGAGAGAGGTGGAGAGAGAGGGGGAGTGAGAGAGGGAGGGAGAGAGAGGGGGAGAGTGAGGGAGAGAGAGGGGGGAGAGAGAGAGATAGAAAGAAAGAAAGAAAGAAGAAGAAAGAAAGAAAGAAAGAAAGAAAGAAAGAAAGAAAGAAAGAAAGAAAGAAAGAAAGAAAGAAAGAAAGAAAGAAAGAAAGAGAAGAAAGAAAGAAAGAAAGAAAGAAAGAAAGAAAGAAAGAAAGAAAGAAAGAAAGAAAGAAAGAAAGAGGGAGAGGGAGGGGGGAGAGAGGGATAGAGAGAGAGGTGGAGCGAGAGGGAGAGAAGAGAGAGAGATAGAGAAGAGAGAGAGAGAGAGAGAGGGGGGGGGGTCGTCTAAACAAGCAAAGAAGGCTTGGGGTTTTTAGAAACACAGTCCACATAGCAACAGGCAGAATGACAAATACTGGTAATTATATACTTTCCCTCTATGTAATTATGAGCATTTACGGTTATTTTCCACGAGCCCCTCCTCTCATAAGGCCTTAGTCATGCTCAGGTCATCCCCTCTCTGGCCATCCTTCCTTATTCCACCCTTTTCTCTCCAGACAGAAGTGACCCAGCATGTGGTGCAGACAAACACCCACACTGCCATGATAAACAGGGGCTTTCCTATAGCCTGATAATGCAACACTTTCACACTATGCTGATGCTAAGCCACAAAGCCACGACGGGCCGGAGCAGGGAGTGACTAGGCTCCAGCGATCTGGATGCAGCGCTAGGCCAGCTCTCTTAAAAGCTACAAATAACTATAGATGGCATCACATTGTGGTGGAGGTAGAGCTGTCGTCTGATGAAGGTTCCCGGTTTGATCCACGCTCCTCCCAACTGCATGTCCAACTGTCCTTGATCAAGACATTCAACTATACTGTTCCTGACAAGCTAATGGCACTTTGCATGGCTGCCGTCAGTGTGGGTGTGTGTGTGTGTGTGTGTGCGTGCGTGCGTGCGTGCGTGCGTGCGTGCGTGCGTGCGTGCGTGCGTGCGTGCGTGCGTATGTGTGTGTGTATGTGTGTGTATGTGTGTATGTGTGTGTAAATGGGTGAATGTGAGGCATAAGTTGTAAACTTAAGTGCTTTGAGTGCTCGGATGATTAGAAAAAGCGATATATAAATGCAGTCCATTAAATAAAAGAGTGCTCATCATCACATGAAAACTTGCTTCGCATGTAAAAAGAAAAGTAATAAATAACTAAAAAAAAGTTCTGGTGGTTTCCATGAAAGCCAAACAGCCGGAGGGAGGACCAGAGAAGGCTAATTCAGCACAACGGGAACCAGGGGAGACAGAGATGGAAAGAGCCGCACTGCAAAGCTACAGAGGAGAGGAATCATGCAGGCGCTCCGTCACAGGAGGAACCAGTGGTCAGGGGGGAGACAAGCTCTCTCTCTCTCTCTCTCTCTCTCCCTCTCTCTCTCTCTCTCTCTCTCTCTCTCTCTCTCTCTCTCCCTCTCTCTCTCTCTCTCTCTCTCTCTCTCTCTCTCTCTTTAATGATGGTCTCCTCGTGGTGGGATAGGGAGAGACACGGTACACAGGGACACAGAGCTTCAAACCCAGCCAGGGCCGTGCCTGCCAGGCCCCCAGGGCTCCTGGGAAGGAAGCGCACAGATTCCACTTTAATTACATTCAAACCAGGGAAAGTGGGAGAGAGTGAGAGTGAGAGTGAGCGTGAGAAAAGAGATAGATTGATGATGTCCATGCGGAAAGGTTTTAGAAGAAATCCCGGAAGGATTCTCAGATAGATTATAATGAAAATTATAAATCATGCATAATTACAATGCATTTTAAAAGGGAATCCTTGTAAGGTACGTCAGGTACGTTGGGAGAAGTATAGTGCACTCTATGAAATCCTAAAGCTACAATGCAGAACTTTTGTCTTTTTATTCCTTCCTCTGAAAAGGGTGGAATGATAACTAAGGAAGGATGGCCAGAGAGGGTATGACCTGAGCATGACTATAAGGCCTTATGAGAGGAGGGGCTCGTGGAAAATAACCATAAATGCTCATAATTACATAGAGGGAAAGCGTCACAACCTCAGTCTGGCTTTAATATGTTTTTGTGTTTTCTGGTATTATCTCTCCTGTCATGTCAGATCTGGACACTCCCTCCTGCTGATCACATTCACCTGGTCTGCTCCACTCGCACACTCACCTGCCCCTCATTAGCTAATCAGCCCCTTCAGCATTCATACCAGTTAATTTCCCTTGCTCCCTGCCAGAATGTCTAAAGTGTCTTACCTAGATATCCAGCATTCTGTTATATGATTCATCCTGCTGCCTGTTTCTGCTTTGACCCTCCCTGTTGGATTTTGGACTTCCCCTCCTGCATGCTCCTGAATTTGTTTGCCACATGGACTGATATACTGGTATTGACCCCTGCATTACCCATTAAACTGTTCCTGCCATATCTGAACTGTCACTGTGTCGTTGCTGTTGGGTTCTTGTCTGCCCTACTGTGGGCCGTTACAGAAAGTATATAATTAATTACCTGTATTTGTCATTTCACTCCTTCACTACTGTTGTTCCTCTCTTCTCTTCCACACTGGGCTTCTGGCAAACTAACCCATCACTGCTGGTGCACCAGCGTGGGGACGTCTACACTCCTGCGGGACACTGAGACGTACAGAGGTGGTCGCCTGGGCCCAGTTGTTCAAAAGGTTTAATCTGGATAAAACTGATCCGGATTTGGAAATCCTATGTTTTGCTATCCAGGATCACGTAATCCAGTTTATTTTTGTGCCGTTTTTTCAAAGCAACATCGGATTGGATTACTCTGATCCGGATACAAACTTTTCAGGATTACCAAATCCGGATAACCAGTGGTCGAAATGGGATATGCTATCACAATGTAGGCTACTAGCTATGTAGACAGGTAGAATAGCCAGCGTGGGGTCACTTCAAGTGTTTTTATATTTTTTTATTTTAACAAACAACACAATAAAACAATGTATTCTATTTTTGGAAACTGGCAGTCCGCTCATCTGAGTCTGAGACCTACAACAAATAAATAAAAATATACATTACTCACAAATAGCCTACTGTACATACATTTCAAATAAATTGTATTGAATTGAATAAAAAGGCTAAATGTCCAATACTTACCAAAAATAAATAACTTCAGAGTTCATCATCTGCTGTGGAGAGACCAGCTTGTACAAGCTTGGCTTTTAGGAGGCGGATATCAAGTCTAGCCTTGCTTTGCTGTAGTCGGGTAAGAGTCAGTTGTTCCTCTGCCAGACGAGTCTGTACTTCTGCCCTTTCAGTCCCTCTTTGCAGAAGTGCCTTATAATCACCATCTCCGTTTGCCAAAGGACACTTCAAGCCTCTTTTCTGAGCTCCTGTGGCAACTACTGGCTCTACCAGTGAGGATCCACCTTCTACCAGTGAGGATCCACCTTCTTCCTCAATGATGGGGCTGAGATCCAACATAAACATGTCCTCTGGATCAGCAGGAACTGGCTCACTTTCCTCTCCAGTCGCAGGCTCACCATCCCCTACAACACCTTGAATCCCATGCAGAGCTTGTGACTTCTCACCTCCAATAATGTCAAGTACCACACGTGTGTAATCACCCCTCTTAAAGGGCTTGTTGCCTGTTTGGGTGTCTTTGGCTTCAGCGTGGTCCTTTGTTGCCCTGGTCCTAAGATTCTTCCATCTAGCTTTCACTTGCTCTGTGGTCCTCTTCTGGCCAGACCCCATGGCATTCACATTCTGGGTGATTTCTACCCAAATATAATTCTTCTTTTTGTTGGTAAGTTCTCCACCCTTAGCAGAACTAAAGCTCCCTACTATTGAGTCAAAATGGCACCTAACACCCTCTAGTAGTGCAGGTTTCGGCAACAGTGAAATTAGGGCCTTTTAAGTCCATGGTTCCATCGCTTTGGTGTAGTGAACATAGTTCATCATTTATAGGCCTTGGTTATGATTGCCTTAATTGAACACAAGCAGGGACCGAAACTAGAGAGCGCCGCGGTCAACTATTCACTTTTAGTTTAATACATGAGGCATTGTGTAACGTTATCCAGCTGGCTAGCTTCTGATAGCTCCCGACATAAACAACTGCAAGTGTCCAGTTACATCGCATGAGGGCTGCAGCGCTGCTGACTAGGGTCCAGGTGCAGGGCAGGAGAATCCTTTCATGCTGAATGTAAGAGTTTAGGGTCCAGCTGTAGCGCCGGAGAATCCTTGCTGGAGCTGGAGGCCACTAGAGAATACACACAGACAGTGGAGCTGTTTGCAGACAGCGAGGTGGCGATGTCTCGCAGATAATACAACTACAAGTATGATTATATAATATATATATTAAAAAAATATATATATAAAATAATAATATTTTTTTTTTTATCAAAAAAAAGTTGGCAGGTAAGAAATCTGCTTGGCGGGTAGATTCTTCCCATCTACCCGCCACTGGCCGGTGAGTCAAAAACTTAATTTCGCTCCCTGAACACAAGTCAAAGTCAAATGACTGGTGATGACCATGTCAGTGTGATTAATATAACAGTGATAAGTGACAGTTTATAATTTATATATTATTTGTGTTCAATACTGACAGCTGTTTGGGGGATTATTTTATGAGGCAAATCTTTTGAATTTGCTGTACTGAAAGGCTGAATACGTAGCATAATGTCTACTTTATATATTTGATCACTGTAGCGGATGAACAAATTAAGTGAAAATCTTATGAATAAAATACTGTATAATCCAAATATTGGATAACATTTGTAAAGTTTCATTACATTTTGTGACTGAAATCCACCCTGAATCCACCGTTCTACTGGGATCAGTTTAATCCTGATTTTTTTTGGATCAAAGTGATCCCAATCCGCATACTGAAGGTTTGATCGAGATCAAAACCAAGATTTGATTATGTAATCCAATCAGATTTCAGAATCCTTTTTTTCTTTTGAACAACCCATTTTCAAGATTTGATCAAATCTGTTATCCGAAATCCGATCGGATTACTTTTGAACAACTGGGTGGTGATACTGAGACGTACAGAGGTGGTCGCCTGCTGGTGATACTGAGACGTACAGAGGTGGTCGCCTGCTGGTGATACTGAGACGTACAGAGGTGGTCGCCTGGTGGTGATACTGAGACGTACAGAGGTGGTCGCCTGGTGGTGATACTGAGACGTACAGAGGTGGTCGCCTGGTGGTGATACTGAGACGTACAGAGGTGGTCGCCTGGTGGTGATACTGAGACGTACAGAGGTGGTCGCCTGGTGGTGATACTGAGACCTATAGAGGTGGTCGCCTGGTGGTGATACTGAGACCTATAGAGGTGGTCGCCTGGTGGTGATACTGAGACCTATAGAGGTGGTCGCCTGGTGGTGATGGGCCTAATCAGCACTGTGTAAACTTGTTTTGATAACAGCTGAAAGGTAACGAATGCAGGAAGAGACAATTGGAAGGAGAGCAAGAAAGAGTCTGGAAGGAAAGCAAGAAAAAGAGTCTGAGAGAAGATGGAGAGATAATCAAAACTGATGAGTAAGAATCAGTCTTGATAATAATAATAATAATAATAATAATACTTCGTTTTATATAGCGCCTTTCAAAGGACCCAAGGTCGCTTTACATAAGGGGGGGGGGGGGGGGGGGGGAGATAACAAGTCAACAAACATAGTGGACAGACACAACACATACATATAAAGTGAGAAAGTTAGGGGTTGAAGGCCAGGTTGAAGAGGTGGGTTTTGAGCAGTTTTTTAAATGAGTCCAGAGTTGGGGTGGTGCGGAGTTCTGCGGGGAGGGAGTTCCAGAGGGTGGGAGCTGCCACACTGAAAGCTCTGTCCCCGAACGTCCGCAGTCTGGTTCGGGGGATGGAGAGCTGACCAGTGTCCGTGGATCGCAGGGACCGTGACTGAGTGTAGGGGTGGAGGAGGTCAGTGAGGTACTGAGGTGCCAGGGCGTGAAGGGATTTGTAGGTGAGCAGGAGGGTTTTGTAGGTGATGCGGGATTATTATTATTATTATTATTATAACGTGCAGTGAAGTGAGCAACCTTGCGTCTAACAGAGCGTTGAGAACCACGTGGGAATAGAATAGTAAAGTGTCAGAGTTTAATGCAGTAACATCGAGTTCGACCTAATCTAATGTGAAGTAAATAGTCGTTCATTTATTGTATATCGTGCGGCCACAGTTCGTTCGTGTGTAGCATTACCCAGCGGTTCGTCGTGTCTTTAGCTAGTGTACTTAGCCAGGGTGTGTGGCCTAAATACGTCGCCCACACCCGAGGAGTCCTAGGCGGAGAACCGTTGGACATGTACACAGGAGAATCGGCGTCGGCGATTGCAGAACCATTACTGGTTGGATTATATTGATTTGGAACGTGTTACCCGGAGAAGAGCATCGTTGATTTTCACTATCGTTTGGGATTCAACCTCGTGAGGATTACAACTCGGGCTGGCCTCGTGGACGGAGGCTGGCTAACTGTCATCAATGCTGTCGAGCATTTGGATTACAATTATTGCTTTGCTGCTGATCAAGGGAGTTACAAGGACCGACTCCTGTACCTGGAGTCTCTTTATTCCTCATTGAATCAGACTGAGCACCCGAACATTCCTCTACCCTCCAGGCCTTACACCCCCGGAGGGAACCCATTGTCTCCAGGCGGTACCAGTGTTGCCCTATATAGTTGCTACTATACGACAGGTGGTGTCAACTTAGACCCATCGTAGGATTCCTGCTATTCTTAGTGACTCATGCTATTGACTGACTTTACGCATATTCTTCGCCATACAAGCGCGACCCTAATTCTCATTCTGTAACCTAATGTTGCATAATAATAATAGAATACCCTCAAATACTATTTCTTTGTCAATGCCGTGTTCTTGTGGGTGTTCACCATCTATATTTGATGTACTGTCTGGCCAGTAATTAAAGTACATAACTAGCAGTGGTTTAATCTATCACAATCTTTAATACAGTCAGGGTTTTGTAACCCCTCAGTTACAATTGGTCCTTCGAGCCGGAGGGTATCAGTGTAATATTTAATATAATATTAATATTGACATGGCCAGCGGTGAACACTCTCCAAGCGGCTCCCCTAAGCTAGAACGCCAGCAGCGCAAACGTCAGCTACCTCCATATCTGGAGGACTTCGCTTTCGTTCTACCCCTTAGCTTATCTAAACAGACGTTAAATACGGATAAATCGGATAGTTTAAGCATGTCCAATCCTATCGACTTGGCGACCCTGCCAGTAGAGACCCCAGTGGGTTCAAACGAAACTGACCTAGCTCACGGGGGGGACCAAGTGGGACATGACGTGACTATACCTCCAGACAGCGTCACCGGGATAGACCCCGGAGCGCTCCAGGATAAAGAAAGCGCTCCAGGGATAGAACCCGACACACAACCAAGAGAAGAGTACCGCGCCCAGGAGATAGACCTCGGAGCGCGCCAGGAGAACAGATCTCCAACAAGCCCTGTCAGCACCCGATCACCTCCGTCAGTGTCATCCCCCAGCGAGGCGGACCAGAGACTGGCGCAAGCCTTGATCGCCACGCTGACAGCCTCAACCGAAAGAGACCGACTCCAGGGTGAGCGCGACCGGCTTCAAGCAAAGACGCTTAGTGAGCGCGAACACTCTGCCACGGAAAGAGAGCGCCTCCATGCGCAACTCCAAGCGCAAGCCCTTAGTGAGCGCGAACACTCTGCAGCGGAACGAGAGCGCCTCCGGGCGCAACAATTAAGTGAGCGCGAACACTCTGCCGTGGAACGAGAGCGCCTCCAGGCTCAACAAATGAGCGAGCGCGAACAACGAGAGCGCCTCCAGGCGCAACAATTAAGCGAGCGCGAACACACCTTCACGCGCAACTCCAAGCGCAAGCCCTTAGTGAGCGCGAACACTCTGCAACTGAACGAGAGCGCCTCCAGGCGCAACAAAGGAGTGAGGACGACCGCATCAGACTGGAGGAGAGGCGCCTTCAGACGGAAGAGAACATCGAACGAGACCGCGCCAATGCACAGCGCGATGCCGCCAATGCACAGCGCGAAGCAGAGCGCGCCGCCGCCAATGCGCAGCGCGAAGCAGAGCGCGACCGGCTGCAGGCGCAGATGATAGAACAATTGATCGCCAGGGCGACACCCCCTCTCTCCGCACGGAGCTCCCGGAGATCATCACGACAAGGGTCTAGGGCACCTTCCCCTACCCGACAAAGCTACCCGGGACCCGGCCAACAGGAGGAACCTGTCTACGTCTCCGAGCCCCCTCCCCGACCGGTCCATACGAGACCCAGCCAACGGAAAGAACCGGCCTAGGTCGCCGAGAGACTAACTAGAGGACTCCAGGACCTAGAAGAGGAAGAGGAGGAATATCAAGCCCACCAGCACGAACATACTTTGGACCAGGAGGCCCAGTACAGCCCCGACTTCAGCCCCGAGTCACTGCACTACAAACCCCCGACCCAACTCACGGGTGAGTTTGACGTACAGTCAGCACCGAGGAACAGCACCTGGGGACCCGGCCTCTGGTACCCACCAAGTACTAACCCACGACCACACGTACAGGGAGACTCGCCCAGGAGGCCTCTTCCCCTACGCTCACCAATGTACCAGCCATCCATGGCATCGTACCTTGGCACACCGACGTTCCCAGACTTTACGCGCGAGGACAGAGCACAGTACACGGAATTACGCATGTGTTTGGAGACTATGATGTCCGATGTCCACGACGAGTCGTACAAATATGCCATCCTCCTCAAGCATCTCAAGGTGCCCAGAGCGCATAACATAGCGCTGGCATATTCCAACTCAAGCACCCCATACTCCGCGGCTCTGGTGGCCCTCGACCAGCGTTATGGACGCATATGGGATTACATGATCCAAGAAATACGGGATATCGACCGCCTCCCCCCAGCCAAAGACAATAGAGCACTGGATGACCTCTCTATCAAGGTACAATCCCTCGTGGGGATGCTGGGGTCCCAAAAGGAGAAGGGGAGATATGAACTGTATGCTAATTCTAATGTGGAGCGAATACTGGAGAAGCTCCCTCCAGCCCGCCAAGAGCGTTTTCGGCGGCCGAGAGACCACCGTGACCCCAACGGCCCAGAGCCATCCCTCCTAGACCTGGCTGCTTTCCTCGCAAGGGAAGTTAGCAGCCTACGACTGGACACATTCGTGTGGAGTGGATCTAGCCCAAGAGATGGACCTCGGAGGTCCAACGATAACCGCCGGTCAGTGACAGTTATGCACCAGGCCGAGTCAGTGCCGCAGCACAAGAACCACAGCACCCCCCAGACCAAGGGGAAGTGGAAGATTGTATGCCAGTACTGTGAAAATGAACATTGGCTGTCTCAATGTGACACCTTCAAGAAGCTGACCGCTGACGAGGTGAGTCAGTGGATCAAAGCCAACCGCCGCTGCTTCCGCTGCGCGCGCAGCCATATGGCAGCTGAGTGCCGCCTAAAGAAAAGATGCAGCAAGTGCGACGGCGCCCACTTGGAGGTCCTACACGACAGCAACAAGAAGAAACCCGTACCCCCAAGCAGCTCGAGAGTGAACGTCATGTACATAGACCCTGCGAAGAGCGGGAGCTCCCGAGTGCTCTTGAAGGTGGTCCGAGTGCTCTTAAGCTACGAGGACAAGAGGTCATGGACACTTACGCCGTCCTAGACAATGGGTCAGAAAAGACTCTCCTCCTCGCATCCGCCGCAGCCCGGCTGGGTCTGCGGGGGAGCGAAGAAACAATGACAATCCGTACCATTAGAAGAGATCTGAAGACCATAAAGGGTGAAAATGTCTCCTTCACGATAGCAGCAGTCGGGCAGCCCGAGAAGCAGTATAGCATCACTAACGCCTTCACCAGCCACGACATAGGCCTGTCACAGTACACCTACCCCATCCCAAAGCTGATGGAGAAATACGTGCACCTACGTCAACTACCTATACCGCTCATCGACAACGGACCGGGTCCACATCGGGCCCAGAGGCTGTCCAGCAGCGGTTGAGACCCGCCTGGGTTGGACACTACAGGGCCCCCTATCCGGGTCTTCCAACCGACCGACAGCCACTCGCTGTCTCTACACGAGGATAAACGAAGAAGACACCACCCTCTTGCAGCACGTCGAGAGGCTATGGACATTAGACGCGATGCCCTTTAAGAATGAAAAGAAACTTGTTCGCTCAAAGGAAGACACTTATGCCATAGCCCTCCTCGAGCAGAAGACAAAGAGAGTCGAGGTCAATGGAGTGATGAGATACGCAACTCCACTCTTGAGGCGAGAGGGTATGCCCACCCTCCACGCCTCAAGAGAAGCGACAGAGCGATATCTACTGAACACCGAGCGGCGTCTAGCCAAAGACCCCACTCAAGCCACTGTGTACCGCGCTGAGATCGACAAGCTGATCACAGCGGGACACATAAAGAAAATTGACATTCAAGAGGCCGACCAGACGACTGAATCCTGGTACGTGCCCCACCACAAGGTCCACCACAACGGCAAGGATCGCATTGTATTCAACTGCATCTACCAGATCGGACTACAGAATCTGAATAAAGAACTCTTGCCCGGCCCGACACTCGGCCCCTCTCTCCTCGGCGTACTACTACGTTTCCGCCAAGACAAGGTGGCCATCAGCGGCGACATCAAAGGGATGTTCCTGCAGGTGCGACTAGTGGAGGAGGACAAGCCCCTGCTGCGGTTCCAATGGAGAGAGAGGATCAAAGATGAGCAACCATCCATCTACCAATGGGAGGTCCTCCCCTTCGGCACCACATGCAGCCCATGCTGTGCTACGTTCACACTTCAAAAACATGTGACAGAAGACCCTGAAGCTGACGAGGAGGTCAGACAAAGTGTAGAGAGGAGTTTCTACGTGGACAACTGTCTGCAAAGCGTCTCGACGCCAGAAGAAGCCGAAGCCCTCCTGCTCAAGCTCCGCGCCTCACTGATCAAAGGCGGCTTTGATCTCCGGCAGTGGGCCAGCAGTGACCCTCAAGTACTTCGCAGCCTCTCCCCAGAGACAAAGGCAGCAAGCAGCGAGACCTGGATGGCGACCACCCCAGGTGAAGCACAGGAAATGACATTGGGCCTAGTCTGGCGCTTCAAAACAGACTCGCTCCATTACAAATACACACCCCTGACCCCGGAGCAGGGAAGGTCGACCCCTCTACCGACCACCAGACGGAGCGTATACAGAACACTCGCAAGTCAATACGACCCGCTGGGGTGTATCCTACCTTACACCACTCGGGCGAAAATGATTGTACGAGAGCTGTGGGACAGGGAACAGGGCTGGGACGACCGCATACCCGACCACCTAGCTTCCACCTGGAGAGAGTGGGAGAGAGAACTCAGCTCGCTCCAAAATGTGAACATACGCCGGAGCCACTTCCCACCCACAGTGCGGCTGGAGACGTGCCAGATGGACAGTGACGCCTCGGAAGTGGCCTACGGCTCGGTGGCCTACTTGCGGGCCCGAGAGGAGGGAGGAGAAATACACACAGCCTTCATCCTGGCTCGCTCAAGGATAGCCCCCCGCAAGCAACAATCGATCCCGCGTCTAGAGCTCTGCGCAGCTCTGGTAGGCACGCAACTCGCCACGTTAATCCAACGTGAACTCACCATCCCGGTGCAAAGAACAATCTTGTGGTCAGACTCCATGACCGTACTCACATGGATCCAGTCCGATTCTTGTAGATACAAGGTCTTCGTGGGAGTCAGAATCACAGAGATTCAAGACCTTGTAGGATCAGCGTGCTGGAGGTACGTGGACACGAAACAGAACCCAGCTGATGTCATCACACGGGGGATGTCCCTAGATGACCTCACACGTCCCAATATCTATAGTGACGGTCCTGAGTTCCTCAAGCTCCCGGAGGAGGAGTGGCCTACCCCCACCCCACGGGAGGCTAGTCAAGAGGAGGCAGAGATCAAGAAATCTATGTTCTGTGGGTTGACGCACATCCCAGTCCCCACTGACCCTAACATAGACGACTGCCTCACCTTTGAGAGTGCGCAGCTAAAAACATTCCTGTGGCACCACCCTGAGGTTCCCCCACTACAGACATTGACGCATCGAACTACGCAGAGGCAGAACTCCTTCTGCTACAGCGAGCCCAAAGAGACTCGTTCCCCGACGAGCTAGACTGCCTGCAGGGAACAAAGCCAATCCCGACAGCAGACTGCTCCACTTGGCCCCTGAGCGCGACACCCATGGCCTCATCAGGGTGGGTGGTCGTCTGAGACGGGCCCCGGACTTAACGGATGACGTCAAGTTTCCTATAGTCCTCAACAGCCGACACAAGGTCACTGAGCTCATCATAAAGAAATACGACGAGGATGTGCACCACGCTGGCGCAGAGAGAGTCTTCGCTGAGATCCGACGTCGCTATTGGATACTGAACGGAAGAGAAGCAGTACGTCGCTTCCAGCGGACTCGTCTAGACTGTCGCAAGTGGCGAGCACAACGCCCTCGAGTACGTCTCAAGTGATGTAGCAGAAGTCGACCCAGTCACCCCCAACACTCTCTTGATGGGGCGGCTGGACCCCGCGCTTCCACAGACGGTGTACAGACCTGAAGAAGCGAACGGCCGAAGAATGTGGAGGTACAGCCAAATATTGGCTGACAAGTTTTGGAAC
>NC_140177.1:71848706-71866206 GCF_963971535.1 Notolepis coatsorum | reverse complement strand
CCTAGAATTATATATTTTTTTAATGAACAAATTAGTATTATTTATGTTACCTAAATAAATTGTTAATAGATTATATTTTTCTTTTCAGTTTTTAGGGTTAGGGTTTGTCAAAATTAAATTATTGTATTTTATCAGATGCAAAATGCATAAGTAAATATGGCATTATATATCAGAGGTGAGTAAGAAAATGAACAAATATTGATGGTTAAGAATGAGACCGAATAATGACATCACACAATAGTCTAATGATAATGAGTGTGATGTCATTACTCATTAGTATTAGACTCTAATACTAATGAGATATTCCTCTAAATATGACTTCGAAAACGGCCACAATTTCAGGGGGGAAAATGTGTGTGTGTGTGTGTGTGTGTGTGTGTGTGTGTGTGTGTGTGTGTGTGTGTGTGTGTGTGTGTGTGTGTGTGTGTGTGTGTGTGTGTGTGTGTGTGTGTGTGTGTGTGTGTGTGTGTGTGTGTGTGTGTGTGTGTGTGTGTGTGTGGTATTAGTGCAGAACTTATCTTCCCTCCAGTATATTCCTGTACTTAACAGGACAGTGGACATCCATGGTCGGGACTAAGGCAGCTCCCCGGCAGCAGCAGCCAGGCCTGGGGAGGAGCTAGCTAGCTGGGCTCAACAGAACACAAGGCCTGGGGAGGAGCTAGCTAGCTGGGCTCAACAGAACACAACGGTGTTGTATAATGCAGGAGCACAGAGAGCTAATAACCATTCCTTGTCACTTCACATACTCACCTAGTCTACAAAAGGCTCTGCTAGGCTGACAAGACAGGCTGGCCTGGCCGAGAACATGCGCATGCGCATGCACACGCACACCCACACACACACACACACACACACACACACACACACACACACACACAAGACACACACACACACACATACATGGATATACAGTGACACACGTGCACACACACGGATACACAAAGTGACACACACACACAAGGAAGAAGAGACTATTTGACATCCTCACTAATGCTTCGGAAGTCATACATAGAGCACACTCACATACACATAGGGCTGATTAATTTACATTTAATTGAAATCACAATATGGCCTAGTGTAATATTCAAATCGCAAGAGGTTGCAATATTTGGAAATATTGGTGCAAGAAAACATCTTTGTTCAGTACAGAAATAAAAAAGAATGATGAAAAAATATCATTCCCTCTAATATCATGAATCATATCACACACACACACACACACACACACACACACACACACACACACACACACACACACATATAGTACATATAGTAATACATATATATTAGGGCTGTCAGTTTATAGTGTTAATTAGATTAATTAATTACACAGCAAATTATCGCGTTATGAAAATTAACTCAAGATTAATTAAAATTATATATATATATATATATTAGGGCTGTCAGTTTATCGCGTTAATTAGATTAATTAATTACACAGCAAATTATCGCGTTATGAAAATTAACTCAAAATTAATTACATTTTTTTTTTTTTTTTTTTATAATATTTTTTTTTTTATAATTTTTTTTTGTATCTCATTCATTCCATGAGAATGTAGAATACACATTTACAGACTTTTTTTTTAATATGGCCCATTTGCATGTTCTTGGTATCTGATTCTAGGGACATCTATGAATCTCAGGGAATGTATTCCCAGTGTCAGAAAGACTGGGGGCTAGATCCACAAAGAATGGATTGCACGGTGCAAGTTGCACCATTACTTACAATTCATTATGAATTGAAAATGGGGGACCCTGATGTAAACAAGACGAAAGTCTTTCTCTGGTCTGCATGCCCTTAACAATTGTGTGTATTGAGCCGTACTGTATTGTACCCATTCTGCAATCTGTTAATAACATTTTCATTCAATCAATCAATCTGCGCTGTGATTGATTGAATGAAAATCTTATTTTGAGTCAATTGTAATGAACCAAATGAGAATATCAATAATTTTTTTTTTATCTTTGACTGTGAATAACACCATGCTCAAATTGACCAGACCTGAAAAATCTAAGCAAATTAATAGATGGAAGATGATTAAACAGAAGGTTTTGTAGATACAGTACTGAATTCTGCCATCTGGACACATGCAATTTGAAATATGATTATAGAATATAGAATATCAGGCATAAAATGGTTATGCGATTAAAATGCGATTAATTAGATTAATTAATTACAAATCCTGTAATTAATTAGATTAATTTTTTTAATCGCCTGACAGCACTAATATATATATATATATATATATTTTTTTTTATATTTTTTAATCTCATTCATTCCATAAGAACGTAGAATACACATTTACAGACTTTTTTTTAATATGGCCCATTTGCATGTTCTTGGTATCTGATTCTAGGGACATCTATGGATCTCAGGGAATGTATTCCCAGTGTCAGAAATACTGTGTCTGTTACTAGGCTTGAGTAAATTGTAATGAACCAAATGAGAATATCAATAAAAAATATAAATTCTTTGACTGTGAATAACACCATGCAAAAATTTACCAGACCTGAACAATCTAAGCAAATGAATAAATGGAAGATGATTAAACAGAAGGTTTTGTAGATACAGTACTGAATTCTGCCATCCGGACACATGCCATTTGAAATATGATTAAAGAATATAGAATATCTAAAATGGTTATGCGATTAAAATGCGATTAATTCGATTAATTAATTATAAATCCTGTAATTAATTAGATAATTTTTTTTAATCACCTGACAGCACTAATATATATAGACACTAGAGCTAGGGCTAGGGAATAGTCAACTAATAGATCGAAAGGAGCCGTAGTCGACTGCCAACCTTGGGGACATGCCTAATAGACACAGACACACACACACACACACACACACACACACACACACACACACACACACACACACACACACACACACACACACACACACACACACACACTCTCAGATGATGCACAAAAACAGAGGTTCCCGGTTCGATTCACGCTCCTCCCTGGCAGCATGTCAAAGTGTCCTTGAGCAAGACACTTAACCCCTAATTGTTCCTGATGAGCAGATTGGCACCTTGCATGGTTGCCTCTGCCGTCAGTGTGTGAATGTGTGAGTGAACGGGGAAAAAGTGAGGAACAAATTGTAAAGCGCCTTGGATAAAAGCGCTATATAAATGCATCATTTATGGATGGATTTTTTTATAAATATGTGCCAATGAGAAGTGGCCCTGATACAGATACTCACAACACAGAAACACTGAGACATGTGGTCCACACACACATGCCTGCATGAACACACACACACACACACACACACACACACACACACACACACTGACAGCAGGGGGAGAGGAAGAGGCTATATGTCATATTCACTAATGCTTCAGAAGTCGTATATAGTGTGCGCGCGCACACACACACACAGACTTGGGGCTACACTCTCTCTCTATCTCTCTCTCACACACAAACACACACACACACACACAGACTTGGGGCTACACATTATCTATCTCTCTCTCTCACACACACACACACACACACACACAGACTTGGGGCTACACATTCTCTCTCTATCTCTCTCTCTCTCACACACACACACACACACACACACACACACACACACACACACACACAGACTTGGGGCTACACATTCTCTCTCTCTCTCTCTCTCTCTCTCTCTCTCTCTCTCTCTCTCTCTCTCTCTCTCTCTCTCTCACTCACACACACACACACACACACACACACACACACACACACACACACACACACACAGAGAGGCTCTCTGACAGAAAGGGGCAGGGTTGCAAGCTGTCTCTGGTGTGATGGGGGAATAATTCCCTGTTTGACAGAACCAATTTCTGTGTGTGTGTGTGTGTGTGTGTGTGTGTGTGTGTGTGTGTGTGTGTGTGTGTGTGTGTGTGTGTGTGTGTGTGTGTGTGTGTGTGTGTGTGTGTGTGTGTGTGTGTGTGTGTGTGTGTGTGTGTGTGTGTGTGTGTACCAGGGGAGGAGGGCTGTACGTGTGAAGTCCCACTCCCACATCAGAAGAGTAACAGGAAACGAAAAGAAAAAAGAGGCAGGATGAGAAAAGAGCGAGGGATGATAAAAGAGTGAAGGGTGGCAGAGGATGACAGGATCTGGAGTATGTGATGGTCCAAGAAGAGCCAGGAGAGGGATGATAGACAGACACCTGTCAGCTAGTTGAAGATATTAAAGTCATAGTGCAAAACCCATCACACTCAATCAGGGCAGGGCAGGGCTAGATATTATATTACAAAGGACTTTTTTCAATATTGATTTTCATTATGTCACAATATCTGCTTAGGCATGGACCTATACTAAGCATGATCTCATGCCCCACCCTCTTTTCTTGATCCTCCAATCACAACTGTTGCTTCCCTCAGACAAACTTGTTTGTTGACAAACCAGTGATGTCACCGGTGACATTGAATCATTGTGTTGTGTTAATAGAAGCCTTGGTTTGTGTAGTTCTCTGTCTTCCAACATGGATGCCTATAACATAGCAACCATTGTTTTGCAATGAAAGAGACAATGGTTGCTATGTGCAAAACAATGTTTGCTATATGTGTTGATATATGAGAAATATAAACATAATAATTTGGTGTTTTAGCCCTGCACATGAATTAGGCATTTTCTTTTGAAAATGGTTACAGGCAGCCTTGTTGGAAGAAAGAGAACTACTGTACACAAACATTCCATGCAAGGGCTCAATTACAGCTCAATGCAGTCGCTATAAAACCAGGTTTTGCTATTTTTTCATCTACATAATTTCATGGAGCTGTAATTAACATAAGGATTCAATGTCCCCGATGACATTCAACTAATTTACTCTCCATGACTGTCAAACTAAATTAATCTGCGCAAAAAAGTTTTTTTTGCTTCTAGGGATGTGTATGAGATTATGTTAAATCATTGTTTTTTTTGGTGAAGTGTCCCTTTAAGTCAAGGACAGCCCTAGGGATATCAAGTCAAGGACAGCCCTAGGGATATCAGAATCATTACAGATACTAGTGGTTAATAACACCCAGGCCTACTTTCACTTACTGTATATATCCCCTGCTGCTCCTCCAATATCACACACACACACACACACACACACACACACACACACACACACACACACACACACACACACACACACACACACACACACACACACACACACACACACACACACACACACACACACACACACACACACACACACACACACACACACACACACACACACACACACACACAGTGGCAACAAGCTGTTATCACTTCAAACTTGGTGGCAGGGAATAAAAGTGAAATAGGGAAATGGGGTAATTTCTTTCAGGCCTTCCATCCTCTACCAGAAACCGAGCCTGTGAAAGACGGATGGCGCTTAATTGCTTTTGAGCTTTGTGCTTTGGACCATCAACGAGCAATGACTGTGTCCCGTTTGTTAAAAGCTTTCCCTTCTGCCCACCCTTCTTCACACACACACACACACACACACACACACACACACACACACACACACACACACACACACACACACACACACACACACACACACACACACACACACACACACACACACACACACACACACACACACACATGTACACACACACACACACACACACACACACACACACACACACATGTACACACACACACACACACACACACACACACACACACACACACACACACACACATGTACACACACACACACACACACACACACACACACACACACACACACACACACACACACACACACACACACACACACACACACACACATATAGCGGCTTAACATGTCTGGGCAAATCCCTTCTGAGTTTCCACCGTTTTACCAGTCCTATGGGGACTGAACAAGGATACACAGAAAGGGATCATATTTTGGAATGGAACTATTCCATCCTGACTTCCAAGCTTCCGTTTAGCTCTTTCTCGTCTTTCTCCCCAATATGACGCCTAGAATAGGCCCTCGCAGGTCCAAGCAGCCCAGGGCCCAGTCAGCAGTCCTCCAGGCTCTCTCCTCTCTCTCTCTCTCTCTCATTCTTTCTCTCTCTTCCTCTCCTCTCTCTCTCCCTCTCTCTCTCTCTCTCTCTCTCTCCCTCTGGTAAACATCAAACACACTGTGGTCTGTTTCATGCTCTCTGCAGCCCATTATGGCTTAATGCTTCAAGAGACTTCTTACTGACATCAGCATTTTAACAACTCCAGCACGTTTAGTTGGTAGGCAAACACACCGTACACAACAACACACAGACAAACGCGCCAGCTCTCACACAGATGTGCATGCAGACACACAAGTATGGACACACACACACAGACACACACACACACACATAATACACACACATAATAATCACGCGCACACACACACACACACACACACACACACACACACACACACACACACACACACACACACACACACACACACACACACACACACACACACACACAGACACATCAATGCACAGCTCAGTGGCTTTCAACTGCAGAGGATTTATAAGCAGACAGACAGTGAGACAGAAATAACTGTCTTTTATCTGTCCACACAGACCAACAGATGCATGAAACTTGTCAGTCAGTTAGCCATATGCTGACATTAACCTTCAAATGGGCCTAGGACCTCTTATCTCCCAAGTCAAGTCTGAGATCCATTCATTAATTCAGTGTGGTACAGCAGAGTGTGTGAGTCTGGGGGATATATGGTTATCCCCTCTTAGTCGATTCCTCTGTGGGGTTGGTCTTGGCGACCCTGACTGTGTTAGTCCATTAGTAGGGATGCACTGAAATGAAAGTTCTTGGCGAAACCGAGAAACCAAAAATAAGGACGCACTTAAGTTATTTATTTTTTACCCAGGGACAGTGCACATTAATCAACATATTCAGTTTCCACATCAATGTACAGTAAATGTGCCAGAATTAGCTAATGAGCTAATTGTCTTAATGGTGTGGGAGGAAACCAGAGTACCCAGAGGAAACCCACGCGAACACGGGGAGAACATGCAAACTCCACACAGAAAGGCCCCCTGCTGGGGTTCGAACCCAGGACCTTCTTACTGTGAGGCAGCAGTGATAACCACTGTGCCACGTGCCACCAAATACACTTGGCCAAATACAGAATACCAGTATTTTCTCATTTATTTATTTGTACCATTGCATAAATTATCAATTGCATTTTGCTTTTGATTTATGCTTTTCAATGACAAAATTCACAAAATTAAAATGTAAATTACAAACATGGTGATGAAAAAAACTGTATTAGTCTATTGAACATTGCCCCTTCCACTAGACATTATACCAAAAAAGCTCAAAATAAAGATTCAATAAATAAATATTTGCTCAAAGCAACAAACACAACAAAGGAATAATAATCGCCCTTTTGACAATAGGCCTACTACTGTCTACTTCTTCAGGAGAAGTGGCAGGTTTTTCTTTAGAAACAGAAGCTTCTCTGCTTTCTCATAGGAAACTTGGTTATTTTTCTCATAAATGACATGAAATGCAGCACAAAACAGTCTCTCATTGTCTGTGCTTGTGGATGGGGCAGACAAGTACCTGTGTGCCATCTGTGCCAGCTCTGGAAAAAGGCCTTGATTGGTCCTCCAATATCCAAGAGGGCTTTCGCAACTGTACTGGATCCGCGGTATAAAGACCATTACTTTGATGTGGGAAAAAGCAGCGTGCACACGAAATGATCCAGGGTCAATTTGGAATTTGATGGAAACGCTGGTTGATGCTGGAGACGGGGCGCGCAGCACAGAGGACACATTGCGGCAAAAGAACACTCGTACAACATCATTTCATGTGCACACTGCTTTTTCCCCACATCAAAGTAATGGTCTTTATACTCCGGATCCAGTACAGTCGTGATGCAGACAATACAGGGGTACTGTCTACCTGTATGTCATGTATGTCATATATGTTATGATGAATTGAAAATGGGGGAGCCTGATGTAAACAAGACGAAAGTCTTTCTCTGGTCTGCATCCCCTTAATAATTGTGTGTATATGAGCTGTACTGTATTGTACCCATTCTGCAATCTGTTAATACAAATTTCAATCAATCAGAGTCCAGAGTGCATCATGTTCATAGAACAGCATGGGCTGCCGGCACAGTTTGAAGTGAACGCATCATCAATAGGCGCAGGAGAGGAACAAAACAGCAATAGAGAGATAATCGAATTATTTGGAAACAGCATCACATTTATTTCTATACTTTTGTTACAATACAAAACTAAAAGGAAAACACATGTTCTGTCAACATTTGCAGGCCGAATGTGTTATTGTTTGCTATTTTAAGTGACCGAAATGTTGGTGCATCCATATCTATTAGTGCTTTTTCTCTCATGCTCAATATCGCACGTGGTTCTTTTCCTTGAAAGAAATCCGAAAAAAGGCTGTTGTCTTTTTAATGTCATTATACATTCACAACAACAGATTTCGCAAAACAAGTGTTCTCCAAGTGAGTCACCATCTTTCTATCTCCCTTTCACACACACTGCAGTGACAGGTGCAAAAACACACACACACATACACAGTGACAGGTGCCTGGGGAGATGGAGAGATGATGTTAAAGATGTTAAAAAGAACAGCCTATTGTTTTATTCAATGTGTATGTCAAGATAATTTTACCAAAATATTATTACAAAAATAACAGTGTACATTGAATAACGCAATGTGTTTTATTATCATCATATTATTTTCAAATAAAATAATTGTCTTTATAAAAACAAGATTGGTCTTCAAAAAAGTACAAAGTACCCTTGTCTTATATTTGGATCAATATGGTAGTTATTTCCTCAAAGATAATATCAACATCTATTTAAAAAATAGCATCCACATCTATGGTTAAATAACATCCACATCTATCACAAGTACAAGGTATAAAGAGGTCCTTCCACATGATTGCTTATCAACTATCAATTAGTCTATAAAAGTCAGTCAGCTAAGACTTGTCGAGGACAAGCCCTTGAGGAACCACTGCTCTGAGGGGCTTCACTGCTATAAGGAGAGCCCGAGTCTGGATATTCATGGCATCGAGATCTCTGTCCAAAATAGCCACGCCGACAACACTGCCAGGACTCGCCTCAAAACACAACATGGTTACTGTTACAGTAATGCATAAAATATTTTTGTATCCCTTCATATGGGATGGGATCGCATCCAGAGTAAAAGAAGAGAGACCGTATCGAACTCCTGTCCTCCTATATTATTGGAATATTTATGGAATGTTGTTGTTGTTGTTGTTGTTGTTGTTGTTGTTGTTGTTGTTGTTGTTGCTGTAGGTTTTTGAAACTAAGGCCCAGCCAGGCCTGTGCTGTCTGCCTGGCAGTGGTCTCTAGTCTGTATTTAACCTCTGTAAGAAAGTGGCACGTAGGGCAGTGGACACACTAGCAGCCATTATCATATAATTAGCCCCAGTCAGAGAGGTGACATTGAGCCGCGCAAAGAGATTATCCACTGGTGTGTGTGTGTGTGTGTGTGTGTGTGTGTGTGTGTGTGTGTGACGTGTGTGTGTGTGTGTGTGTGTGTGTGTGTGTGTGTGTGTGTGTGTGTGTGTGTGTGTGTGTGTGTGTGTGTGTGTGTGTGCGTGCGTGTGTGCGTGTGTGCGTGCGTGCGTGTGTGTGTGCGTGCGTGTGTGTGTGTGTGTGTGCGTGCGTGCGTGCGTGCGTGTGTGTGTGTGAATGTATATGTGTGTCTGTTTGTGAAGAACAGTGTGTTGTGCCACAATCACACGCACACAGACTCACTCCAAAAAAACACACCAACTGTTACAGTTAACAAACACTGGTATTACAACACTGGATCACAAGAAGCACTTAACCCCATATTCGTACTCAAGCTGTCGCTGAAGAACGTTCCCATACGTCTTCACTGTGGACCACCAAACAGATCAGCCCATGTTTCCAGCCACAAGCCGGTATTTAGCCGACGGCAGCTCCTATAGCGGACATGGTGCCGGGCCTGCAGCGCCGAGACCTACCATATCATTAGCCAAACACTGGTTAGAGCTCACACTTCATACCAGACAGAGAGAGAGACTTCCAGGAGGCTTGGAGGAACCAGCCATCCAAAACAAGTTACAATATGAAAATGTGCCACCGATAGCGATTGTTCAACTAACACAATCGGCCAATACCGATACCGATATTTGTGGCAAGAAATTCTTTTATATATCTTTTTTTTTTTTAATTTTTTTTTTGTAATATATATATATATTTTTTTATTAAACTACTGTATATTTGTGTTACAAATTGTGCTCACCGATATGAACATAGGCCTCTTTACTAGAGCTGCCGCGGTATTGATGTTTTCCTTACCGCACACATTTGCAAAATATTTCCTACCGCCGCGGTTATTACCGCACGCACACAAAAATTAAAAAAAAAAAAGTTTGAATGCATTTTTTTTTTTTAGTAGTAGTAGTAGTCTACTCTTTATAGCATATAGCCTGCCTCTAGTCTAAATGTCTATCTTTAGAGGATGACTTTGCAGCATGAATATTGTTTGGGATTCGGCAAGCACGCATTAGTTATTGAAAGTGAAACACGGATTCGAAGTTTCCCCTCTGGTCGTGCGCAGTTCACTCGGTGTTGCGGGCAGGGGTGGTTACCCCTAACCCCCCCGACCCTTTCTTATTATTATTACTATAAAGTTACTACTTTATAATAAAGGCATTCGTTTGGTGGCATTAACATTATATAGTTATACGTTCAATAACATCAGCGTATTTACCGGACCATATCAAGGCAAGCAATACTCTATTCATATCTCAGTTCCTTTCTTTGCTCAGAGCGTGCTGAGTTGTCCCATTCTGCGGTCTGTTAATAAAGTTTTCAATCAGACAAGTGTATAGAACGAAGGGCTTTTATTATAACATTCGTTGCAGACAGTAAAATCATTATGTCTCGTTTAGTACTCCTGAAGAGCGATGGTAGTCCACTCCGGCGGAGAGTTAAAGCTAACGTTATTAGCCGTGTTGTGATGAGCTGACATTCAGGACGTAAAAAACGTGTGACGCGTCTCTCTTCTGACCAATCAGTGGTCTGCAATGTTTCACGTGACTTTTCTGGTACCCAATAGGGTCGCTTGGAACCTCGATGGAGGAGTAGGGTATATCTGCAGAGCCGCAAGCCCAACGAGAGGAGGGTAATTTATTATTATTATTATAAAAAACAGCGGTGACGCGGTATTCAGCCTACTCTGCGGTGGCCGTGATGTAACAGCGATACCGCGGTAATGCTCTTTACTTACTTCTTTACTTGCTCTTTACTCTTTACTTACTTAAAAAAAAGGAAACATCAAGAAATAGCACTATCTCTCTCCCAGTATGGTCTGCCGGGCTGCAGCTAGATACTAGTTCTCCCAGTATGGTCTACCGGGCTGCAGCTGGATACTATTGTCTAGGGGTGGACAGTATGGTCTAAAATGTATATCACAGTATAATTTGAAGCATAGACGGTAACGGTATATATCACGGTATCATCGTTTTTGATAAAAAATCTTTTTTTATTTTATATAATTTTTTTTTTTTTATATAAAATATATATATTATATAATTAGACTTGTACTTGTATTATCTGCGAGACATCGCCACCACGCAACAAGCTCCACTGTCTGTGTGTACTCTAGTAGCCTCCAGCTACGGCCAGGATTCTCCGGAGCTGCACCTGGACCTATACTCGAGTAGCCTCGAGCAGAGCTACGGCCAGGATTCTCCGGCGCTGCACCTGGACCCTATTGTATTGGTATAACGTTAGCAAGCCCTCAGCTCGAATACGCATCGAATCAGTGTTATAAGACATTGATATCAGGAGCTATCTGTAGCTACTGCTAGCCGGATATATAACGTTAATACAACGCCTCAGTGAATTATTTAGTTCAATGGGACATTTCGTTTTGAACGGTGAACTAACTTGCGTTAACGTGAGCTAACAGCTAACAGGTAGCACACACGTCTCTACTAGACTTTGTGGAGCGTTTGTTGATGTCAGGAGCTATCGGTAGCTGGCCGACTAGATACCGTTCGGTTAGACAATGCCTCATCATGTATTAAACTAAAAGTGAATAGTTGACTGGGTCATTTTGTAACGGTAGCTAAGCTAACGTTAGCTCAGGGAGACGCCGCCGTCCTCCCGTGTGCCGTCCCACTAGACTACTAGACCCGTGTTTACATGCGTGCGGTAGGGGCTGGCACGCCCACTGCGCGAAGCCTCCTAAATAACTTTTTCCAGTTCGCACATATCTATTATCTATGACTAATTCTATCTATTTTTAGGGGCAAATGCGAGTGAAATAGTCGCGCTGTGGTTACATGACGTCATTGCTATTTTAGAGCTGCACTACCGGTTACACGGTATAGTCAAAATCCATACCGTAGAGCAAATTCATACCGTTTATACCATATACCGTTTATACCGTCCACCCCTACTATTGTCTCAACCAGAGCTCTCAACCAATGAAATTTTGATTGACAGTCGATTCTGCCAATTACGTCACACACCGCTTGCACCCGCCTCTGCTGTTACCACCAATCGGCAAGCGCGTATACATTTTTTACTTCCGCTTTTGTCCGCCATTGATTTTGACGAGAGCTGAGCTCGTCTACAACAACAACAACGTTAGATCCCCGCGGCGGCGCGGCCGACGTTTAGCTTTTAGCTCCGCAGGATGACTAAACGAGGCATAATGATTTTACTGCAACGAATGTTATAATAAAACAATGCCTTTCTATACATGTGTCTGATTGAAAACTTTATTAACAGATTGCAGAATGGGTAAAACTCAGGGCTCTATGAGCAACGGAAGGAACTGAGCTAGTATGAACGAGTAATGCTTGCTACGTTCGGGTAAATAATATGCTGATGTTATTGAACGTGTAACACTAACTATATAACGTTAATGCCACAAAACGAATGCATTTGTTAATCATAAGTAGTAACTTTGATGCAGTAGCTTGTGTGTGTGTGGGCCAGGGGCGGCGTTGTGCAGGTCGCGACGCGACTGAACTTTTTTTTGCCTTTTGACGTGACACAAATTGATGGATATTTATCGGCTACTGCCATCGGCACATTCCAGCTTATCGGCCGATAGGCCGATTGCAGTCAACAAGGCACTTATCGGCTGATACCGATACCCGACCGATACATCGGTGCACCCCTAAAAACAACAGTGATAACAGCATGGGAACTGGGCGGCGTCCAGCAATCCTAGAGGTGTACAGTAAACTAATATCACATTGACTGTGTGTGGAGCAGCTGTGCCCAAGCAGCTGCTCTATCAAACTATGTCAGAGTGAGAGAGAGAGAGAGAGAGAGAGAGAGAGAGAGAGAGAGAGAGAGAGAGAGAGAGAGAGAGAGAGAGAGAGAGAGAGAGAGAGAGAGATGAAGAATGTCGTCCTCCCTCAAAAACAAACAGATCGTTAAGTCATCATGGCCGTAATGACGAGGTGGGACAGGGAGGGGGCAGCGTAGGGAGGAGACGGATGAGCCACATTCCGCACCAAAATCAATCACCCAAACCCCCCCCCCCCCCCAGAAAAACACTGGCAAATATTTCTGTTGCCAAATAATGATTGCATCTCCCGCAGATCATTATTACAGTTATTACACTAATTTCAAGGGTACCAATCAGGTTGAGATTACTTGATCACTGCTTGTTATTTCCACTCTATCAATACTGTTCCCATGGTCCGGTAAACACTGCGAACGCACAGTGAAAACAAACTGGGAGGGGAGAGTTCACTCCCTGATCGCAGTCGTTTTCTTCAGTCGCACATCCTTTCCGCTGCGGTAAAAGATCTAAGAATGAATGACAAGCCACTGAGGTTCATCCATGCAAGAGCAATGTTGAGGAATCTGTCTACTTCTTTCACGTCCCAATAGGAATCAGATAATCAGAGAAGGAGGACTGAGAGTTGGACGGAGAAAGTGATCAGGACAGTGGTTATTTCTCAGCCTCGTTCCCTGTTGCACGCTTGTCTTGTGTGTTTTGGAGGAGTGACCTCAGATTTGCTCCACAATTTGGTATACATTTTTAATTTTAATTAAAAGTGAAATTACATGTTATTTACATTCAGCTTAATTGGCTCAAGACGCATGTATTTCCTCCAGGAGGCTAATGTAATGTGGGGCTTGTCCAGCATTTATTTGCATATGTTATCTCTGCTATCTACTTTCATCCTATCTTTTATTCTGTCCTTTCCCATCTTATTTTAGTGTCACCCAGACATGCAGTATATATACATACATTACTTATACAGTAAGCCACAGATTACATTAAACATGCGTAGTGCATTGCTTGCACACACCTCTCTCTGCTATCCAGCTCCGCGTCCCACCCCCGCCCCCGCCTGCCGCCACCACAGATGAGCTGCGGACCTGTGGGACACACTGCAAGGCCTCATGTGGAATTTCCAATCTCTCAATAATTGGTTTGTCTGAGTAAAGCAACAGCTGTGATTGGAGGCTCAAGAGAAGAGGGCGGAGTTTGAGGCAGGTCAATTCGGGCATGCTGTGGGTTTTTATGTCTCCTTCAAGTGTGCGTCGACACCAAAGCACTAGGACACGATGTTAGAAATTGGACAGGACATGCGTGCTAAAACTGAGGGAGGATGTAATGTTAGAATTGGGATGCAGCCATTCCCCATCTCTGGCCAGAATGAATCAGGGTGATGGAGTCAGCGTGCGACCTTGAGTCGGGCCCAGCCAATACATTAGCCTGATCAAGCCAGCTAGCGTCTCAGCAGGATGTGTCCCAGTGGCAAATGACAGGGTCATGCTCATCATTCAGGTGGCTCATAATTCTCAGGCATAAATTAAACTTTCATATTTTACTGAGCTGTTTAATATGCCAGACTGGAGGGAAGGAGGGGTTATTTATGTTAGAGAGCCAGGAGACACAGAGATAAATATTACATGGAGCCAGGTCTTCTCTCTCCCTCTCTGTTTCTCTTTTTATTTTTATTTCTTTCTCTCTCTTTTTTCTCTCTCACTGTCTCTCTCTCTCTCTCTCTCTCTCTCTCTCTCTCTCTCTCTCTCTCTCTCTCTCTCCTCTCACTATAGGTCTCTCCCCATCTCTCTGCACACACCTTCACACTCTTTGTTTCTCACTCGATCCCTTTACATCTCTCTCGGTCTCTCTATCTCACTCTCTCTCTCTCTCTCTCTCTCTCACCCTAGTTCTACTGTATGTTTTTTTTTTAAACCCACCAAGCATTGACCCAAGACTAGAATATATGCTTCTCCACATCATTGATTGAAACCAGAGGAGCATGTGGTGTCATCGTCAGTCAGATTCCTCCTTGACGCCTCATGGATTGCAGACATTTGGAAGAATAAGGGCCGTCAAAGGGACCAGCGCTGGCATTAATTCTGTCAATTGATTTATACCGTATGGTTAATCAATTTGATTAGGGGAGTCCCATTACTACTAGGCTCGACTCTTCCCTATGATGTATGGCCTGGTGACACAAGCTTAACAGTTTCATCACATTACAGCCCTGCCTTCCTATCTTATGATCTAACTCGTTTCCTATCAGAGTAATTGCTGAGCAGAATCTATGTCTTTGCGTTAGAAGTCACATTTTGTGAATTTACAGCATACTTTTAATGCTTTATGTATAGTGGTTCAATGACCAGCTTCAATTAGCTGGTAACTTATTGTAATGGATGTGTGTAAGTGATGTTATAAAAAGAGGATGAACCTAAAATCCATAGAGAAACTGAAAAATCTACAGCACATTATTATGATGTTTCTGTCAAGACACAATACCCTGTATGCCCCAATAGCCCATTTCCCACCCAGTTACCACATCTATGGCTAGACATCGAATCAAGGGATATATTATTATTTACTGCACCTCGATTAGTTGCCGGTACATACATCTTTAAACATAGGTGTGTGCCTCTATGGGAATCGAACCCTAAACCCTGGCAGTGTTAGTGCCATGCTCTAATCATTCCGCTGTACAGGACCATCTTTAGTCTACAGTCTGCTAGCTTGATAGTGGTTAGATTACAGTAAGTTACAGTAATGCTGGCCCATAACTAAGAACAGACGAGTGTGTCCTCTCTCCTCTAATCTGTGACGTCTCACAAATGTACCATTCATTCCACAGAGAAATACTTGGAAGAAAATGCAAAGGGGCGACTGTGGCAGTACAGCAGATTCTCTGGAGATAATAACTTTCCTGATTGGAAGCTGAGATTCAGAGGGCTGTCCTCGACTAAAGAAATGCTTTAGTTCAATAACAGCCATAGAATTTAGACTAATTGATTAATTTTCCTTTTTTCCAGATTTCGTTGACAAATCTGTAACATTTTTGTTTTCCGCGTGCAATATGCAGAAGAAGAACCACTGTAAACATCATGCTTACCAGAGATGTGCTTATAATTCATTAATAACTCAGTCAGCAGCATGGGGGAAAAAGCATAAAGTTGACTAAGAAATGTAATTAATCTACTAACAAACTCTCGGTCGACTAAGACCAAACCAACCAATTCATTGACTAATTGACAATGAGTGTGTGTGTGTGTGTGTGTGTGTGTGTGTGTGTGTGTGTGTGTGTGTGTGTGTGTGTGTGTGTGTGTGTGTGTGTGTGTGTGTGTATTTGTGTGTGTGTATTTGTGTGTGTGGCAGCACACAGAATTCCTGGGAAGGCACACATGTAATCATCTGAGCTGCAGACTGGCTTGTGACCATGATGTCTATGAGCCCTCTGACATCAGACCATGACACCGCTATGCCAGGTGGTTTGGTGGTTCACGTGATTGGCTGTTAATTTCCAGGGATAGGACATAGGACTCCCTGCAAATGGCCCAGAGAGAGAGAGAGAGAGAGAGAGAGAGGAGAGAGAGAGAGAGAGAGAGAGAGAGAGAGAGAGAGAGAGGAGAGAGAGAGAGAGAGAGAGAGTGTGAAAAACAGAGAAAGAGAGTATAGGTGTGTGTGTGTGTGTGTGTGTGTGTGTGCGCGTGCGAGAGAGGAGAGAGAGAGAGAGAGAGAGAGAGAGAGAGAGAGAGGAGAGAGAGAGAGAGAGAGAGAGAGAGAGAGGGGGAGAGAGAGAGAAACAAAGAGAGAGAATGAAAACAGAGAGAGAGAGGTAGAGAGTGAAAGAGAGAGGGGGAGTGGAGAGGTAAGGTTCCACTAACTGGGCCAGAATTGTAGAGAGAGAGAGAGAGAGAGAGAGAGAGAGAGAGAGAGAGAGAGAGAGAGAGAGAGAGAGAGAGAGAGAGAGAGAGAGAAGATGAGAGAGATAGAGAGAGAGAGAGAGAGAGAGAGAGAGAGAGAGAGAGAGAGAGAGAGAGATAGATAGATAGATAGATAGATAGATAGATAGATAGATAGATAGATAGATAGATAGATAGATAGATAGATAGATAGATAGATATCATGTATCAGGTAGGCTATATGAAAGAATGAGAGCATTAAGTGTTCTGTGTTCATATTCTTCATGTTACATCAGAGGTCAAACTGTGATGTGTGACATCTCTCTGATCTCTTCATATCGTTTCAAAGGAGCC
>NC_140177.1:71776206-71843706 GCF_963971535.1 Notolepis coatsorum | reverse complement strand
GCTGGGCCTTTCACTTTACCTTTTGTATTCCCTCTATTATCTTCCTCAATCTATATATCCATCCATGGCTCAGTGTGAAAAGACCTATATAGACCAGAGCATTGACATTCAGATTGTCGATGTAAGATGAAACACTCATACCTTCACAAAGGTTACCTTTTCAGGAGCCAAGTATAAAAGACTTATTTTCAGATTGATGCATAGATGTTAAAGGGGAACTATCTTATAAATGGCCTTTTTGAGTGTTTAGCATTGTTTCCTAGCTATGTGAACTTATATTACTATGATCTATGTCTCAAAATTCTCATATTGGCGCATTCTTCCAATTCTCCTCTCACAATATTCACCCTCACTGAACTGAGTCATTTGAAAATGTGATGATTTGTGATGTCATAAAGACACCGCTGCATGTTAATGTTCAGGCGGCGACGCCGCTGCGCAGTGGTTTAGGAGCCCAGGCTCAAAACAGCTCGAGATCTTGAGGTAGAAAAATGCTGTTTTTGAGGACTTGATTAGAAATACAAAACAATGAATAAAAAAAATATATATATTACAGAGGTGTTCCATAGACTCACAGGAATTGTGTAAAAGTGCCCAAATAGTGAAAGAAATAGTAAAATAGTTCCCCTTTAAAAAAAAAAATGGGTTGGGGTCCATGCACCCGAGGAGAGTCAAAACATTTGTAGCTACACCCCACAAGACGCGGGAAATCACAAAACTCAAGGTGATATTTTCTTTTAAGATAATTGACCTGACATGAGCTACATCCAATATGCGCATGTCAACAGCGGGGACGTACTGTACCCTTCTCTTGCGTAAAACGTTTTGTTTCTTTCATCAAACGGCAATAGAAACCACGATGTGCGTGTTTGAATTGGTATCATAGCTCTTTGATGGTGTCCCTCCTGCGGGAGACGTGTCCATGGAAGTTGAGCCATACTACATCATCACAGTGACACATGGAACTGCCCTGTGCAGAGAGGAAGGGGAGGGAGGGAGAGGGGGGGTAGGCAGAGAGTGAGAGGAGGGAGAGAGAGAGGAGGGAGAGAGAGGAGGAAGGGGTAGGCAGAGAAAGGTGTGCAAGAGAGAGGGAGAGGAGGGAGGGAGAGATAGGGAGATAGAGAGGAGGGAAAGAGAGGGGGAGATGGCTAGACAGAGAGGGAGAGTCGTGTCCTGCCTTCCCATCATGAAGGACAATATTTATTTTGAACGCATTAGACAGTGTTAGTCTATAATTACCCTGTTCCTGTGATGTTATTCTAAACATAGAGAGTGGCTACTTGCACATCACACAGTGACAGCATCATTCACTGTCCTGTATTTCAGCGGTGAAACCATTTAATAACCTTATTGTTTCTGCTTCCACATCAAGTGTCTTACTTCCTTTCCTCTTTCTTTTTGCTGTCGGTAAATGCTTCCTAAGGAACCGCTTCCTTCAAAACCGCTCTCAAAGAGCACCTACGGGAGGCTGCAATTCGAAACTGGCCACCGTAAATGTCCAATCCCCCCCGCCCACCCACCCACGCCTCCTAATGTACAGTCTCCTACCCATTGTATGTATATATTTTCTGTTAGGATCTCTGTTTAACAGTACTGTATATTTGCATATCTTGTATGTCACAATGGTAACAGTACTATATACCTGTAGGTAATGTATGTGATAAATGTCATGATATATATCTGTATATCTGTATGTCATGTATGTCATATACATGTCATATCATTTGAATTGAAAATGGGGGACCCTGATGTAAACAAGACGAAAGTCTTTCTCTGGTCTGCACCCCCTTAACAATTGTGTGTATTGAGCCGTACTGTATTGTATAACCATTCTGCAATCTGTTAATAACGTCTTCAATCAATCAATCAATAAATAGGACTATGTTGCATTGTGCCGGCAGATAGATTCCATTAAGGGTGAGAATTAGGTAACTGTTCCCCACAGCAGAAGCAAACCGCAGTCTCATTGCTGTGTTCTCATAATGTTGCTTCACTTTTCCTGTTGCCGACGGGAAATACCCCGCCAGAGTGAGGCACATGTGGCCAGAGGTTAGTTAATGAGGCTAAGTGGCCCCTGTGTTGCTGTGTATGTGTGTGTGTGTGTGTGTGTGTGTGTGTGTGTGTGTGTGTGTGTGTGTATGTGTGTGTGTGCGTGCGTGCATGCGTGCGTGCGTGTGTGTGTGCGTGTGTGTGTGTGTTAGTTTGTCTGCTTATGCATGTGTGTTCCTTGTGTAACCACATGCCCATACATACAGGTATACTGGTGTGTGTGTGTGTGTGTGTGTGTGCGTGCGTGCGTGCGTGTGTGTGTGCGTGCGTGCGTGCGTGCGTGTGTGCACGGGTACTCATTTATGTGTCTGAGAGTGTGCCACATGTGGCCATAGGTCGGCGGTGCTTTTAGAGCGTCTGATTGGCTCTCCACTGTCTGGTATGGAGATCATGTAATTAACGCTCAGTAAAGCCACAGCACTGCCATGTTTTCTACAGCCCGCCTCCCATTGATGTTTTATTGGCTCTGACCATGAAAGGCCCAGTAATGAGGACCAGGATGCAGGGCGGGTGGGGGGGTGTTAGGGGGGGAGAATGGTAGCAAGAAGGGGTGAGGAGACAGAAGTTCGGGGGGTGAGAGAGTGAGAAAGAGGGAGAGAGACCATGCGACTACCAGCGTGCAGACACATGCCGTAATTATGTGGCAGGCATTTTTCTGGGCGTGACAAGTAAAGGTCTCAAATAGAAATTAAAACGCTACTTTGTGGGGGCGGTTAGGTGGCGTAGCGGAGATTGCGTTCGTCACCAACCCCGGAGCTGTGACACAGCTCCGGGGTTGTCACCAGCTTGGCTGGCCGTTCACACTAATACAATTGGCTGTATTAGAGGGTGGGAGAATACAATACTGTTGTAAACAGCGACTCCTACAGTTCGGTCGGGGCGCCTGCTAAGCGCGGATAGGACCTGAGTGGGATAGTGTGATCCTTCCACACGCTACGCCCTCTCAGTGAGAATCCGCGCTGCCAGGTGAAAAGAAGCGGTTGATTGGCTGGACGTGTGTCGGAGGAAGCACGTGATAGCCTCCACTCTCCCAGATGATCTGACTGTGGGGGGTAAGTGCGCAGCGACCAGGAAGGGGATTGGGAATTGGCATACGACTAACATTGGGATGGGAGAAAATCGGAGGAAAATGGAGGGGGAAAAAGATCAAAAAAAAAGAAGAAGAAAAAAAACGCTACTTTGTGGAAATGCTGCAGTTGTTAAAGGCCATACCTTTTCAAGCCCATACTGTACTGTACTGTCACTAGGGCTGAAGTGGGAGAAGAGATGGAGATTCATGTAGACACACACACACACTCTCACACACACACGCACACACACACACACACACACCATACAGCACATGCACACACATGCACACACATGCACACGCATGCACACACATGCGCACAGGCATGCTGTGCACATGTGCATAAAGACAACCTCTTATCACTTTGTTGAAGGTCGAGGTGCTTAGCAGGGAGGATGGAGACTGGAGCAGAGAGAACTGGAAGACTTCCTGTTGTGGCATTGTTATGCACACACACACACACACACACACACACACATTCAGAGATACGTATCTGACAGATGAATAGAGAGAAACACTCGTACATGCACAGACACACACATATACACACACTCAAGCATATGTGATTGTCAATTTGCTGAATGCATCTTGCATACATACACGGCGCGGCCCGCAGGGGTGGCATCCCCATCGCCGTGCATGGCGGTGTGAGTGGCGCACGAGCTGTTTGTGTTTTCCTTCGATCATGACATGCTTTATCAGGGGGTGTGTCTTGGATGGGGATGTGGTGGAGATTGATGTGTGGGGTGTTTTGGGGACTGGCTGTTCCGGGGGGGGTTCACATGCCTTCGAGCAACACTGTACTTATTGTACTTATTTTATGCCTATTCTTATGTTTGCAAGTTGTACATTGCACAACTTTTATTGTCTTTTATACCTATTCTTATGTTTGTACTTCATGCATTGTTTTTATTTTGTCAACTGTATACTAATGTTATGCCTATTGTGGTATAATGTGTCCTCATGTAAATATATCCCCCTTCCCTGTGTTCCCTTTACCTGTGCCCCCCCCCCTCTCTGTGGAATAATCACCCCCCTCCCCTGTGTCCCCAAACCTGTACCCCCTCCCCCCCATCTGACCTATCAAATGGGACCACACACCCCCTTTGTTGAACTATAAAGGGCTCTTCCCGACCACAATCAAGGCTTCTTACCTGGGTAATTTCAGCTGATCACCTGGGGCGAGAGCCTCAGCCATTCTCTCTATGTATTCTATCTGTTTGGTTAATAAACCTTTGTTATTATCCAAACCTCGGTTGACTGAGACATTCTTCATCAGAATATCCCACAATTGGCGTCTACGAACTTGTGACGGACTTTTTGCGTCCTCCCGGCGTGCTGTATCATTCAACTATACAGAGAAAAGTGAGTATAATAGGATGGTCGACAAAATGTATGGAAGGAATTAAAATCTTCCCGCTTTTCTCTGTGCCAGGTGAATATTACAGAATGTTGTCCAATATTGAGATCATGGCTGAGTAGAATAATGTGCATTAATATATCTGATCTGTATTGAGAATCGTTACCAGGGCGCGCGTGCACCTGGGTCCTTATCAGGAGGTTCTGAAAGGATGGGTTATATGTGCTAGTCCCAAAAAGTTTAGGCACAATGGTTGAAGTGCTATTCCAGGTCGAGTCGGAGCCGACCAAAAGTTAAGGCACACCACACAGGTTGTTGGATTGCTACCCCTAGTCTAGCTGATGCAGACTAAAAATATAGGCAACAAAATAGATACGTGAGCTTATTATGATGTGATATCCTTGGAAAACGCTACTCTGTTAAAAACGTTCTGTGATTCCTTTGCAAAGAGGCGGGAAGTAGGACCGAGAAGCGGATAGAATCATAATTAGAAATTACCAGAGTAGCGTCATAACATTGTTTCAACCTCAAACTAAGCCCACAATCTCTTCCTTTCCTGAAAACGATGTATTTTGGATTAAATTAACCAATTGATCAATACAGATAGCGGGAAGATGATCACGCGATGTCCTAGTTAGTACATGATTACGCGATGTCCCAGATAGCGGGAAGATGACCTGTCTCGGGAGTACGTAAATGTACATTAAACGGGACATCAATCGCGGAAAGTACATTAAACAGGACGTTAGTCGCGGGTTAAGAGGCCGAGAGTATGATTAAAAGGTATATATAATCTAATATATCGCTGGTAAATTTCGAAGTCAGGTTCGGTCGTTATGATTTTAATAACGATGTGTAGTTATATATCAAGGGTATAAATGCCTTGTCGCAACAGATGTTGGAACAATACAGATGTTGGACGACTAAACGTATAGCGATCCAATACAGTCAGATATACACACACGTTAACTTATATGTATTAATGTTTGTTTGTCTGTTTAAAGTCTCGTTTGTATGCGCACAATATGCCGACTGATATCGCGCCGAGCATTGAGAGACTGTACCGTTATATAGAGAATAACATTGAAGTGCAGTTCACGCGACAAACTAGGATAGTAATTCCCGGAATCAACACAACCGGCCCACGGGAACGACCATTTGGGGAAGTATAGTTTTATCGTTTCAATTTGTTTACGTTTCACATATGCACAGGCGCGTTCATTCGGTAACAAAACGCTGGTTTAGGAATTCCAGGCTATTGAGAGCTCGTGGAAAAAATACTGTATGAATTGCAAAACGTTATTTCCGAGGCGAATGAGAACGCACGAACGTCGCATGGAGCGATGACGTCACGCTATACGCGCCGTAAAGTTATGATTTTATATTAAACTATCCATAGGCGAACGTAAAGTTTAATGTGCCCAAGGCCGAAGGTGCGTGAAATCCACTTGTAGTATATGTTTTATTTGTATATGTATGTGCGCGCTGCTATTGGAAAATGTTGAGTTGTAGTGGCGAGATGCGGGTTGCTGACGACACGTAACGGATCCAACCCAACACAACAGCTGTCCCCGGTGAGTATGACAATCATAAATATAGATGCATTGATTGATTGAAAACTTTATTAACAGATTGCAGAATGGGTACAATACAGCACAGCTCAATACACAATTGTTAAGGGGATGCAGACCAGAGAGAGACTTTAGTCTTGTTTACATCAGGGTCCCCCATTTTCAATTTATCAGAACATATTATGACATACATGACAGACAGATAGTCAGTACTGCTACATCTGTACATTTATGACATACCAGATTTGCAAATTCAGTACTTTTTGTGATACAAAAGGAGTCAAGAAAAGGGAGTCATTTGACGTAGAAACTGTACATATACACAACTATCAGTTAAAGCAAATTACAACTATCTCAGATCACTTGAGTGTTTATGTGCTTTAATTTACACATTATAAGTCACATAAAGCTAATTACAATGTCTGTTTCAGAATTATAATACATCTGTGGGCGTACCGGTCATACTGACCATGGGAGCTAAACAAACACTTCCGGTTCCCAATATATGGCAGTACAGGAATTGTAGTCCACATAAACAGCGTTAGATTAGACTTTATAAGCTTTCAATGTTGAAAACTTGGAACACAAACAACATAGATCATGTTTAAAAGTAAGATGTTTAGGTTATATTCACTTGAGTTAATGTGTTTATCTAAAGAACCAATGAAAGATAACTAGCCCTTTCCATTGTAAGACATTTTAAACATGATTCAAAATGTGTGGGTCCACATTCATATGCTTGTGTACATATGCGATATGATTGATAAATGATAACACTATCATTACATCCAAGAACGGGATGGATGAGATCTAGCTAATGTTTGTTGAGCACACAGACAGTCAAAGAGGATTCACCCAGGTTTTAGAAAAGAGTGGAAAATTAACATGTGTTTGTATTTACAGATCTGGCTCTGAGGCGAGATGCAAAACAGTGAATGACTACACCCAAATTGTATCACAAAAGACAGAAAATCCAACAATTTGCATGTCAACCGAGAGACAGTGCAGAGCTGAGAGACAATCGATTGACCATTTGGAACAAATCTACATCCAAAACACCCACATGTAAATTTCTTCAGAGTGGGCACTTGGGAGACAAAGCAATGCAAATGCCTGCACTCGTGACCACAGACTTGATGAACTCACCTAGCGGTGGATGGCAACAGAGAACCACTTAATTAACATGAATTAGACACCGGTGATGAATTTGCAGTTATGAAAATCTACCTAACTCCCATACTAACAATAACTAACCAGTCGTTTTCATCATCTCTTTTCAAAAGACACATGAATTAGAGAAGTGCCCGAGATGAAAGATTAATGATGAAAACAACTACTTACAATCCCCTCCTTCTATTCTCTGTTCATAACCAATAACATGCATGACTTTCCTTAGACTATTCTTTTAACAACTAATACTCTCCATGATTGCAAAATTATCAACCACCAAAATTGCAGCACAATTATCTAAATGTACAAGATATCAACAACATTGATCATTTAGCTGACACTTTTATCCAAAGCGGTCACAGGTTCTGTACGACAGGACATCAGGCAAGGCACACCTCTATCAGCTGAGTAACAATGGTCATCAAAGTGTTGAGTGCTACAGTGTAGATTAGTTTATTAGGACAAATGCATGACAGTAAGGTTAGTTAAAACGTAGATGACAAAACAAATGATTGTTTTTCATGCAAAAATTAACTGGCTACCTAGATTTTATGTTTTTTCCCCATGCTATGCTATGATGAGCCATACTGAGATGTGAAAAACGCCAGAGAAGTCGTGGCGAGGTAAGTATCCTGAGGCACACCCAACGCATCCTGAGGTAAGATCAACTTCAATTTAACACCACAGACTATTTTATCTGATTCAAGACTTTGGCCATTCATTTACAAATTTTATTTAAAGTGTAATGCTGGAAGATCTAGTTAGATACAAGATCTGATAAAATTGTAGTGAATGTGACCTTCTTGACGTAAGGAATCACTGCTAATGCAATTGGCTTGCATTTCCTATTGTCAATTAAGTGATTTTATTTAAAATGAATTGAATTAATCCCAAAATGATTTTCCACTTTAGCAGAAAGGCGTTGAATCATTTATGTGAGGAGTTTTCTAAGGCAGTGTTTATCACCCTCAGATCACGAATTGGTGAGAGGACAGGACGAGTGAGACGATGCGCGACCTGAACCACGAAGCTGCGGACACAACCAATGACGATTCGGACAATAAGAAGAGATCTAAAGACGATAAAGGGCGAGAATGTCTCCTTCACTATCGCAGCAAGCGGGCAGCCAGAGAGACGGTATAGGATTACTAATGCTTTCACCAGCCAAGAAATAGGCCTGTCGCAGTACACCTACCCCATCGCCAAGCTGATGGATAAATATGTGCACCTGCGTCAACTACCTATCCCGCTCATAGACGGTGCCACCCCGACCCTGCTGATAGGCTCCGACCATGCAGACCTCATAGTCCCGATAGACCGGGTCCACACAGGGCCCAGAGGCTGTCCTGCAGCAGTCGAGACCCGCCTAGGATGGACATTACAAGGCCCCCTCGCTAAGTCTCTTAACCGAACAGCAGCCACTAGCTGCCTCCACTCCAGAGTGACAGAAGAAGACACCACCCTCCTACAGCATGTCGAGAGGCTATGGACACTAGAGACAATGCCCTTTAAGAACGAAAAGAAAGACATTCGTTCCAAGGAAGACATTTACGCCATAGCACTCCTCGAGCAAGGGACAAAGAGAGTCAAAGTCAATGGAGTGATGAGATACGCAACTCCACTCTTGAGGCGAGAGGGTATGCCCACCTTCCACACCCCAAAAGAAGCGACGGAGCGGTATCTATTGAACACAGAGCGGCACCTAGCCAGAGACCCCGCTCAAGAGACTGTGTACCGCGCTGAGATTAACAAGCTAATCACAGCAGGACACATAAAGAAAATTGACAACCAGAGGCGACGACAACAACCGTGGGAGAACCATCCAACCCAGCCCACAGACATCCCCAAGAAAGTGGAGCAGAGGACCACGAAGGAGACTGACCAAGGAGACACTGACGAAGAGGAGATCAACCTTTGACGGCCTCCACCCCGGCACTGCAGACCAAACCCATCACCTGCAGATGAGAACCAAGTCCCCGACCATCAAGGTGGATTCCCATGACAAGATTGTCATCCGTGTGAAAGAAAGCGTCCTACTGACTAGCCACTACACCGGCGGGCCCTCGCCCTCCATCAAGTGGTACCGCAATGACGAGAAGAGGACAGCGAAACCAGCACAACACATTCAAAAACGGCCGCCCCCTCGCCCCTCTAGTACCGCGATGACGAGGAACGGGGGGGACCAACCACCACGTTCAAGAACGCCCTGACCACCATGTCTCTAGACCTGATAGGGGCCAAGCGTGAGCACAGTGGCAGACATGTGATGGTGGTGGAGAACAACATAGGCTGCAGGAAAAGACCACTATAGTTGACTGCTACCGGTGACCCTTGACAAGGTACACAGGGAGCGGACGGCGACCTCCTGTAGGCCCCCTCTGAATGAACGACGACCAGTGAATGTTCCCGACTGCATCGTCAAGAAGAGACATCATCAGAGACCTGTAGACCAAGAGACATTGTCCACATTGTTATGTATGTATTTAATTTTTACTGTGTTACTGTTTGGCCCTGCCACACAACAGACCGAGAACAGATGATCAACACGACACAGCAACTGTCAGATTCACAAACAAGAACTGTTTCACAGAGTTCATATGTATCTGGAAAATTATGGACTAAGAATATGATGAAATACAATCAGTAAGATTGCATTAACCAATTTTATAATAGCAATGAGAAATGATCAGAGAGTCACATTGCAAAATGGTATTGTTAAACAGGGCAGAACCAGTTGGATTGTTCCAAGACACCAAGTTTGTTTTGACCACAGAACAATGCATAACGATTATCATAATCACCTTTTATATTAACCACTAGGTTAACGGTTTTCAATTTTATTTTGACACATTAGCCACTAAGGTAATGTCTATTATATATATTTATTTAATTTTTATGTGTTACTGTTTGGCCCTGCCACACGACCGACAGAGAACACCTTGTCAACAACGACGCAACATCATTCAGATTAATACCTTCACAAGAAGGAAACTTTTCACACAATTGTATGTATCTGCAAAACGATGAACTAGAGATGTGATGAAAAGAAATCAATGAGAAAGCATTAACAATGGTTAGTAATAATGAGCTAAAATGTATTGCTGAAGGAAGAAGTGACCACATGATCACATTACATCACATTTGAATTACTTAGGTTACAAAATTGTATTGTCAGACAAGAAAGAATCAGTTGTTTTATTCTCTCATAGAAGAGGACATGTAACGTTGTTTTGCACCTATATGGTGATGCACTAGAATTACATACAGAAGCGATGCATAAGACGTTTTATCTCCTCATTTATAGAGAAGAAATGGAGAAAATTGCCTGATTCTAAGTAAAGACCAACAAAACTGAGGCAATCACAGATGAACGTGACACTCAAACTCAGGGTAAATACAACTGGATCCTAAGTAATTTCATCAAGAATCATCACAAAATGTGCAAAAATATATATATATATTTGTGAACAGTTTCCCATAAGCAATCATGTTAGTTTTATTAACCACCAGGTTAACGGTTGTTAAAATTTTTTTGTACACATTAGCCTTATGTGTAAATCCGATTCCTAATAATTATGAACACAATTTTGTTTTTTCACCCTGTGCACTCTGACCACACAGACAGTGCATGTATTTAATTGGTTTATTACGATGCCTGTATGCACAAACGATCACATTAGCTCCCCAGAGTCACGACATGAACGACTGAAGGTATGCCAAGATATTTGCACAGCGATAGCTTCTAATGATTATGTTAATTGTTGTTTGATATCAGAGATGAGGACCACTCATTGATATAGGTATTTTGAGCGATTAATAAAAGAAAAGGGTGATATCTATCCCCACATCTCTGATATCAAAATAACACAGACCGCAGTCCAGTCGATCATGTCATGAATCATGTATGTAAATAATTCTATGAATCATGTATGTAAATAATTCTATTAATCATGTATGTAAATAATTCTATTTTAAACTATTATCCCCACTTTTACCTGTTCCAAACAATCCTGGTATATTATACATTAATCTCACCCACATTATAAGAAAGAAAAGTGAGTATTGTGGTATAATGTGTCCTCATGTAAATATATCCCCCTTCCCTGTGTTCCCTTTACCTGTGCCCCCCCCCCCTCTCTGTGGAATAATCACCCCCCTCCCCTGTGTCCCCAAACCTGTACCCCCTCCCCCCCATCTGACCTATCAAATGGGACCACACACCCCCTTTGTTGAACTATAAAGGGCTCTTCCCGACCACAATCAAGGCTTCTTACCTGGGTAATTTCAGCTGATCACCTGGGGCGAGAGCCTCAGCCATTCTCTCTATGTATTCTATCTGTTTGGTTAATAAACCTTTGTTATTATCCAAACCTCGGTTGACTGAGCACATTCTTCATCAGGATATCCACGAATATCCCACACTATGTTAATTTTATGCTACAGTATTTGCTGTGGGGCACTTTGGGCTGTGGTCCATGTGTGAAAGGTGCTACTGTATATAGATACAGTAATTATTATTTATTATTATTATATTGTAAAAAATTTAAATGTCTGTAAGTCTCTGCGACATTGAAAATGAGGGTGACCTCAATTGTCCTTTTTCGAGAATAAATAAAGTTTTAAATGAATGAATGAATGAATGAATACAGACACACATGGACTATTTCCTGAACAAAACCTGACCCACCATGTCCCACTCTGTGTGGGTGATCCTTGTAGGAACCTGTACATACCATTAGATATGTTTACCCAAGTAAAGGCACATGCCCTGACTTTGGTGGTTACATATTATTACTTTAAGAACTATTATATATGCTGGACATGGTGTGTATATCAAGTTACCAAGGCGTGTTCCTCAGCGACAACCTCTGTTGTCTAGAACCCAGCCCTTGACCTTTATCTGGGAATGATAAGCACAGTCTGTCATACAAACACATGGTATCAGTCATCATGCCATAGACCAGGGTTCGGCAACCTTAGGCTCACATGCTGCCCTTGACACGTGATAGCTTAACCAATGGCACTAGCAATAAATGTGCAAGAGAGGAACCTTTTTGGAATTGTTGAAGTCCCCTCTTATCCAAATTACTTGTTGCGTGGCCTGTTATTTATGGTAGTTTGATTTAGTAGTATTATTTTCTTTTTTAAATCAGAGTCACAGCCAATCAGAGGCATAGTAGGGGCGGGTCTTCACAGAATGCAGGTTGGTGGAAAATAACACTACAGTAGACGCTCAGTAGACGATGGCAGGCTACTAGCTAAGAAAGCTAAAGTAAAGGAGAGGCTCGGTAGACGATGGCAGGCTGCTAGCTAAGAAAGCTAAAGTAAAGGAGAGGCTCAGTAGACGATGGCAGGCTGCTAACTAAGAAAGCTAAAGTAAAGGAGAGGCTCGGTAGACGATGGCAGGCTGCTAGCTAAGAAAGCTAAAGTAAAGGAGAGGCTCGGTAGACGATGGCAGGCTGCTAGCTAAGAAAGCTAAAGTAAAGGAGAGGCTCAGTAGACGATGGCAGGCTGCTAGCTAAGAAAGCTAAAGTAAAGGAGAGGCTCAGTAGACGATGGCAGGCTGCTAGCTAAGAAAGCTAAAGTAAAGGAGAGGCTCAGTAGACGATGGCAGGCTGCTAGCTAAGAAAGCTAAAGTAAAGGAGAGGCTCAGTAGACGATGGCAGGCTGCTAGCTAAGAAAGCTAAAGTAAAGGAGAGGCTCAGTAGACGATGGCAGGCTGCTAAGAAAGCTAAAGTAAAGGAGAGGCTCAGTAGACGATGGCAGGCTACTAGCTAAGAAAGCTAAAGTAAAGGAGAGGCTCAGTAGACGATGGCAGGCTGCTAGCTAAGAAAGCTAAAGTAAAGGAGAGGCTCAGTAGACGATGGCAGGCTGCTAGCTAAGAAAGCTAAAGTAAAGGAGAGGCTCAGTAGACGATGGCAGGCTGCTAGCTAAGAAAGCTAAAGTAAAGGAGAGGCTCAGTAGACGATGGCAGGCTGCTAAGAAAGCTAAAGTAAAGGAGAGGCTCAGTAGACGATGGCAGGCTGCTAGCTAAGAAAGCTAAAGTAAAGGAGAGGCTCAGTAGACGATGGCAGGCTGCTAGCTAAGAAAGCTAAAGTAAAGGAGAGGCTCAGTAGATGATGGCAGGCTGCTAGCTAAGAAAGCTAAAGTAAAGGAGAGGCTCAGTAGACGATGGCAGGCTGCTAGCTAAGAAAGCTAAAGTAAAGGAGAGGCTCAGTAGACGATGGCAGGCTGCTAGCTAAGAAAGCTAAAGTAAAGGAGAGGCTCAGTAGACGATGGCAGGCTGCTAGCTAAGAAAGCTAAAGTAAAGGAGAGGCTCAGTAGACGATGGCAGGCTACTAGCTAAGAAAGCTAAAGTAAAGGAGAGGCTCAGTAGACGATGGCAGGCTGCTAGCTAAGAAAGCTAAAGTAAAGGAGAGGCTCAGTAGACGATGGCAGGCTACTAGCTAAGAAAGCTAAAGTAAAGGAGAGGCTCAGTAGACGATGGCAGGCTGCTAGCTAAGAAAGCTAAAGTAAAGGAGAGGCTCAGTAGACGATGGCAGGCTGCTAGCTAAGAAAGCTAAAGTAAAGGAGAGGCTCAGTAGACGATGGCAGGCTACTAGCTAAGAAAGCTAAAGTAAAGGAGAGGCTCAGTAGACGATGGCAGGCTGCTAAGAAAGCTAAAGTAAAGGAGAGGCTCAGTAGACGATGGCAGGCTGCTAGCTAAGAAAGCTAAAGTAAAGGAGCGGCTCAGTAGACGATGGCAGGCTGCTAGCTAAGAAAGCTAAAGTAAAGGAGTGGCTCAGTTAGGGTTGTCATGATTCGTCGCCCATGTCGACGTCATCGACTATGAAATTCGGTCGATTTGCATATTCATGATTGACGCATCGTATAGGGAGGTGTAGTCTGACGTCACTTGAGTTTCCCACGCGATCCACCCGTATAGGGATTTATCATTGGGAAAATTTATTATCGGCTATTGTAATAATTCTGCCTCATGAACATTGGCAAGCTTTCCATTTTTGCACAAAAGTTCCCCTCTATCACTAACATTATTGTTTAAGCATTTTTGGTTGAAATAAAATTAGTTATAAGGTTGTTTAATTTGTCCTTAAAAAAGAACTACACTTGGGCGGCTACGTGGCGTAGTGGGCAAGGCGCTCGCCACGAAATGCTGGAGACGCTGGGCTCGTCAGTTCGAGCCCAGTGCTCCACATTTGCTTTCAGTTTAGCTGGTCGTCCGTACTAATACACATTGGCCGTATTAGGGGGTGGGAAACTGATGGGAAGGGATCGGGCGTTGTGGACAGCGACTCCTACAGGTCGGTTGGTGCGCCTGCGCAGTAGAATCAGGAAGTGTCTTGTCTTGTGAAGTTGGCTCTCCATCCAATTCCTCTGCGTTGTGTCATTTTAATGGTCCTGACGTCTCTCCGACACTGGCTGTTAGTGCAATCCATAAACCATACTAATTCTCCACCTCCGTAAGAATTCGACACTTCGACACCGTGAAATACCTTATGAGGAAAAGCGTTGTTTTATTGCTATAAACAGAACCTCATAATCAGATGTTATCAGATGTAATCAAATTGTATCATCCTTGAAGAGTCTATTCTAATGATCTTTCGGTGTGTTCGTCTATCGTCCTTTTGTTATTCAGTCCAATAGTGTTCAGGCCTGGTCTTTAGCCTAACCCTCCTCGCGTTAGCCGAAGCTAGTGATGATGTGGCATTCTTCCTCCCCCCCCCTTGCTCTCAATGAGAGGAGAGAGTGATCTCAGTCCTACTCGCTCTTGGTCAGATTCTAGTCAGATTCTAGTCAGATTCTAGTCTGCCTTACACCCGGAAACACCGTTCGACTTATAGATCCTCGCCGTAGCAACGATAGCCCACCCCCTGGTTGTCATGCGACGTGCTGTCATGACAACTGCATAACCTTTAACACCATTAAACTTTCATTAAGATGAACCTCTCTCCCTCCTGGTCTGGGAGACACTCGCTCTTATCTTACAAGGAATGTCAACAAACATTCTCTCGCTGGCAGTGTGGTGCTCACTCGCTCTGAACCAACCTCTGCTAAGCCAAACACATTTCTGCCCTCTCTGACCTGGCACCGTTAGATGCTACCATCTTCCCCCAATCTATACATCACATACATTGAAAAAGCACCCCAAATCCTTCATTCCCCCCTTTGATTCTTAATCAACCTTCAGAATCATAAATCATTATTTGTTTTTTTTATTAATTATGCCAAAAATAGCCTGTGGTTGAAGCAAACCAACCTCATCTCTCGTGCACAAGAAACGAAGACGGCCCACGGTCAACCCAGTGATCTTGCTGCCTGATGTCTGTTTGCGCCCCCCTTCGTGCACAAAGGGAACCGAAACCGACCACCAACACCAACAACATCCAACGACTCATAACAATTAGAGCTCCTCTGTCTGCTCCCAATAATTCCATCCTGTTGTTTTACTGTTTTCCCTCTTATCTACCTTCTATATATATACAGTTACAGCATTGCAAATTGAGGTCCCTCCTACCGCCATTCCAACGGCCCACATACTGGCCCACACACCGGCACACACACTGGCCCACATTAGTGGCCCACACACCGACTCACACACTGGCCCACACACCGGCCCACAGACTGGCCCACATACTGGCCCACACACCGACTCACACACTGGCCCACACACTGGCCCACACACTGGCCCACACACTGGCCCACACACCGGCCCACACACCGTCCCACATACTGGCCCACACACCGGCCCACACACTGGCCCACATTAGTGGCCCACACACCGACTCACACACTGGCCCACACACCGGCCCACACACTGGCCCACATTAGTGGCCCACACACCGACTCACACACTGGCCCACACACTGGCCCACACACTGGCCCACACACCGGCCCACATTAGTGGCCCACACACTGGCCCACACACTGGCCCAAAAAAAAAAGTAAAAAAAAAAAAAAGTAAAAAAAAAGTATAATTTTTTTTTTTTTTTTTTTTGGACCAGCCCACTTTGGTTCCGGCCCATCGGGATTCGTCCCGAACGTCCCGATGGCCAGTCCGCCACTGGCCACTACGATAGTGTCTTTATACCTGTATCACTGTACATATTAATACTATAACTCTGTACACTACATACATCTGATTAGCATTATTACTCAGTAGTACTGATTTATAAATATATTTTAAACAATATAATGAATTAAAGTTTTGTTTTATTTGTCACATATAAGGTACATGTACATTACAGTGAAACACTTGGTTCTGTATGAGCTTCATGAGATTGTGCTTCATACATTTAAAAAAAAATCTTTTTTGCAGGCATGATGACTGATGACACCACCATGGTGGGCTGCATCTCAAAAGGCGACGAGACCGCGTACCGCGATGAAGTAGAGCAGCTGTCAGCCCTGTGCAAAAATAACAACCTACAGCTGAACAAGCTAAAGACCCAGGAGATGATCGTGGACTACAGGAGGAAGAAGACCGACATACAGCCCCTGTACATCGACGGGAGATGCGTGGAGAGAGTCTCTGTCATCAATATGTGCACTAAACTCAGCTAAAATTTAAAACAACAGTCGAAAGAGAAATCTGAAGTTGTTGTCATGGGAGATTTCAACACGGATTTACTTAAACAGAGCTCTGGATTAAAGTCCCTTCTGAACTATAGTAAATTGTTTGACCTGCACCAGCTCATCACTGTGAACCTACAGTACCAGAGTTACCTCCCTTTCTCAGACCATAATCGACTTAATACTGGTCTCTGATAAACAAAGGATAACAAACAGCGGCGTTGTTGATTATGCACTAAGTGATCACCTTGCAATTTTCTGTACCACTGGGCCCCGTTCCCCGTACCTGGATAACTGAGTTAGCCGGATAACTTTCGGTTAAGTCTGACTTAAGCCGGACTTTCCGGCTCCCCGTACCTGGATTTTCCAAATCACCATGAAGTTTGAGCCTGGTCGAAAGCAGGGTTTAAGTTCAAGTTAGCCGGATCAACCATCGCCACGCCCCCGCAAAGGAGTGACAGCGCGTTTCCTGAAATTATTCCCACAGTCTAGGATCTGCGTTATACCATTCTGAATTACGTTTTTGTGCTCCATTCTTCCAGAGGGGTCTTTTGAAATGTAAAATAGACCCAAAATGCTGATACTAAATTCACTTTGTCCTAAATAATGCACGTTATATACCGTGGCGCTCGCTCGGTGCAACAACAACAAAATAAAGAATATTCTAAACACGGGTCTCTCGTTCATTAATGTATAAACAATGAATTTATCCCATCTGGCACAGTGGCTCAGCGGTAGTGCTCAATCCTGGCAACCCAGCGACCGGTGTTCGAAACCCCGTGTTTCCAATATAATTTTTTTGAATATAATATTAATTATTATACGCAAAGGTAGCCTGGTTTTAAGTTAAAATATTATAAATCTACATGCATTGAGGATGTCATTCTTTATATAGCTCTCAACGTGCACCAAATTGAATTATTCCTATATTGCAAAAAGAAGGAGACGACTGGGCTTCGAACCCCGGTCGTCTGCGTGAAAGTCAAAAGAAGAACCCGTTACACCACAGAGAAGATAAGTAAAAGATCGACCATACATCAATCAATGGGTAAGGGAGCCGTATCGTTATTCTGTATAACAGTTTTACTAATTATTTTCGCTAGCAAGATCTCATTTGATTATTCAATCCAGCAGGCAAGTTTAAAGAAATATAATCTGATTGATTGAGGTAATGAGGGACTTAAAATTAGCCTATAGATAACGCATTTAACTTGTCGGCGAGGCGATTGAGCCGTACTGCAATATGTTACTAAAGTTTTAAATCAATTAATCAATCAATGCCGCTAGAGAATCAGGATCTCTGCTCTCGACACTTGCTGCCTTCTCGGCTGAGGCGGGCACGCGCATTTATCCTGGGTCTCAAGTCTGGCTTGAGTTAACGAGACTGAATCCACCTTCGAGGAACAGGAAAATCCCGGCTTCAAACATCGGGTTAACTGAAGCTGGATAATGACATCTTGATCGACTTAGTTGAACCAGGTACGGGGAACGGGGCAGAAAGGTACAGAGGGGTCATTTTGAGGGTCACAACAACATCAAAAATCAGATCTTTAAAAAATTACAGCAAGGAAATGCTCCTGGATGGTTTAAGGGGTGTGGACTGGTCTCATGTAATGCACTGCAAAGAGGTTGAAAAAGCATGGGACGGTTTTAAAACAACATTTCTTAAAGTGGTTGACAGATTAGCACCCAGGAAGATGGTCAGGATAAAGCAGAGGACACAGCCCTGGATTAATGATGACATTTTAAAAGCTATTAAAATAAGGAACAATCTTTTTAAACAATTTAAGAAGTCCAGGACAGACCAGGCTTTCCTAGATTTAAAGAAACACAAAAACTATGTAAATAGTTTGATTAAAGGGGCAAAGAAGGGCTTTTTCAATGAAAAAATAACAGAGTATAGGAACAACTCAAGGAAACTCTATGGTGAGTTTATTCGCCCAAAAAAAACAGTACAGTAGTTAAATAGACAGAGTAAAATAGTGCAGTGCAATAAAATAGTAGAATAGAATAGATAAAAAAATGTTTACAGTGAAAGAGATACAGACAAATAGCTAGCTAGTCTATTGATAGTTATGTACAGTTCAATGTACAGTTTCCTCCCCCTCAAATGTATATATTCTCTTTTAGAAACTGTCTATATATAGACAGAGTTGTCTGTATATCCTGTATGTCATAAATGTCTGGATGTAACAGTAGTGTGTACAAGTGTATGTTGTGTATAGACAGTAGACATACACAACATACAAGTGTATGTTGTGTATGTCATAAATGTCTCGATGAATTTAAAATGGGGGACCCTGATGTAAACAAGACGAAAGTCTTTCTCTGGTCTGTATTGTACCCATTCTGCAATCTGTTAAAGTTAAAGACATAAGAAAGACATTTCCTCACCATGGAGATACCACTCCCCATTTTCTTCACTATGCTATCAATGTGTTCTGCCCATGACAGCTGGCTATCAATTATTATGCCCAGTAATTTTACTTTATTTACCTGTTCTATGGGTTCGTCAGACACGTTCAAACTCATTTTTGGTATCGATGACAATTTATGACTCGAACCCAAGAGAATTGATTTGGTGTGTGAGTGCTATAGTCTGCCATCTTTAGGTAAGGGAATAATTTTACCATATTTCCAGACAGTGGGACCCTGATGTAAACAAGACAAACGTCTTTCTCTGGTCTGCATCCCCTTAACAATTGTGTGTATTGAGCCGTAGCCTACTGTATTGTACCCATTCTGCAATCTGTTAATAAAATTGTCATTCATTCATTCATCACTATTTTATTTCACTGTAAAAAAATAAGTTTTATCTATTCTATTCTACTATTTTATTGCACAGCACTATTTTACTCTGTCTATTTTATCTTACTATTTTTATTATTGTCTATATCAGACTTTTTAAAACTAATTCCACTATATGATCCATGTTTGATGATCCAGTTAATTATATTGACTTGTTATATTGTTGGGAAGTGAGTCAAGTCTGCCTGAATGTTCACTGTTACAGTAGTTTTGCCTTTGAGAACCAATGGTTCTCGAGCCGTAATGGCACATGGGGCAGGAGCCTTTCCGTAGCGTGAGGCAGCTTGATGTACAAGTACACCCCTTGGACATGACACTAGTATTCAGGCAGACTTGACTCACTTCCCAACCCCCAAAATATAACACCTCCGTGTATACAGTAGGGGGGTGGGGGGTTGGCATTGTGTGGAGAGATCAGTGACACAGAGTGGAGGGGAAATTATATGCAAAGCTTAGAACACAGCTGTGGTACAAACATAAGAAATAATTACGTGCAAACAGTGATTTTGTACTTTTCTTCAGATTGCAGAATGGGTACAATACAGTACAGCTCAATACACACAATTGTTATGGGGATGTAGACCAGAGAAAGACTTTAGTCTTGTTTACATCAGGGTCCCCCATTTTCAATTCATCATAACATGACATACATGACATACAGATAGACATGTATGTATAGTCATGTATAGTATACGTTTTCATTCATTCACTGTAATGTACATGTACCTTATATGTGACAAATAAAATAACATCTCAGTTAAGGCAACTCAAATATTGTTATTATTTGTATTTCTATCAGACTTTGTAAAACGAATTCCACTATACGATCCATGTTTGATCCAAGTCTGTAAGCACACATGAATCCCTTGCTGATGGAGATGACCCAATGCTGTTTTGTACCTTACAAGCTGTGGTTGTGTGTTCCAAATTGTATACAGAATAAAACCACACTCTACTGCTCCAGCACCTGATTCCGTGTCGGTCCTGGATGAGACAGCAGGCAGAACAGAATAGGAGAGGTCACACTGGTCACACAATTTTTTTTTTTTTTTTTTACATTTCTATAACCTTTATTTACCCAGGCAAGCAAGTAAGAACAAATTCTGATTTTATTTATTGTCAAAAGTATGCATAATGTTGTGTTAATTCCACAACAAGAGATATGTAATGTTAATTACCTGAAATTATTCAATTTTTGGGGGGGGGGGGGGGAACCCTGCATATATCGGTATCGGTTGATATCGGTATCAAAAATTAAGAGTTGGACAATATCGGTATATCGGTATGGGTAATTTTTTTTAAAATGCAGCCCTAGGTGCTAGTAAAAATATAAAAACACAGTCCTAAACACAGTATTAAATATAAAAACAGGAGTAAGGCATAAATAACATTAACATAAACAGGGGGGTATAAAAGATAATTGCACTATCCCTTAATGTTGTGTGTGCGTGGGGGGGGGGGTGCAAGGGAGACTGTTGTTTAAAATGTTAGCTGAGTTTAGTGCACATATTGATGACAGAGACTCTCTCCACGCATCCCCCGTCGATGTACAGCGGCTGTATGTCGGTCTTCTTCCTCCTGTAGTCCACGATCATCTCCTGGGTCTTTAGCTTGTTCAGCTGTAGGTTGTTATTTTTGCACAGGGCTGACAGCTGCTCTACTTCATCGCGGTACGCGGTCTCGTCGCCTTTTGAGATGCAGCCCACCATGGTGGTGTCATCAGTCATCATGCCTGCAAAAAAGAAAAAATTTAAAATGTATGAAGCACAATCTCATGAAGCTCATACAGAACCAAGTGTTTCACTGTAATGTACATGTACCTTACAGTATATGTGACAAATAAAACAAAACTTTAATTCATTATATTGTTTAAAATATATTTATAAATCAGTACTACTGAGTAATAATGCTAATCAGATGTATGTAGTGTACAGAGTTGTAGTATTATTATGTACAGTGATACAGGTATAAAGACACTATGGTAGTAAGTCATACTGGCCAGCAGTGTAACTAGTAAGAGATATGTACAGATATAGTTATAGTATTAATATGTACAGTGATACAGGTATAAAGACACTATGGTAGTAAGTCATACTGGCCAGCAGCGTAACTAGTAAGAGTAGGTAAGAGATATGTACAGATATAGTTATAGTATTAATATGTACAGTGATACAGGTATAAAGACACTATGGTAGTAAGTCATACTGGCCAGCAGTGTAACTAGTAAGAGATATGTACAGATATAGTTATAGTATTAATATGTACAGTGATACAGGTATAAAGACACTATGGTAGTAAGTCATACTGACCAGCAGTGTAACTAGTAAGAGTAGGTAAGAGATATGTACAGATATAGTTATAGTATTAATATGTACAGTGATACAGGTATAAAGACACTATGGTAGTAAGTCATACTGGCCAGCAGTGTAACTAGTAAGAGATATGTACAGATATAGTTATAGTATTAATATGTACAGTGATACAGGTATAAAGACACTATGGTAGTAAGTCATACTGACCAGCAGTGTAACTAGTAAGAGTAGGTAAGAGATATGTACAGATATAGTTATAGTATTAATATGTACAGTGATACAGGTATAAAGACACTATGGTAGTAAGTCATACTGGCCAGCAGCGTAACTAGTAAGAGTAGGTAAGAGATATGTACAGATATAGATATAGTATTAATATGTACAGTGATACAGGTATAAAGACACTATGGTAGTGGTCATACTGGCCAGCAGCGTAACTAGTAAGAGTAGGTAAGGGATGTACAGATATAGATATAGTATCTACAGATATGTAAATGTAATTAACAGATTGCAGAATGGGTACAATACAGTACGGCTCAATACACACAATTGTTAAGGGGATGCAGACCAGAGAAAGACTTTCGTCTTGTTTACATCAGGGTCCCCCATTTTCAATTCATAGTGATATATATTTTTGGGCATACACTTACAATATAAGCAGCTGGGAAACACATTATATGATGTATTCAGGGCCATTTCACGTTGATTAAACGTTACACATTACATCCTGCTAAATGAACGTTAGCTAATATTACGCGGCCAGTGTTGAAAAGCCTTGAGGTCGCATTCAATTTTCGAGAGACCATAACGTTAACTTGACAGCAATGTGGATACAGCTTTATTTGAGCAGTTGCTACTGTAACGTTACCTTAGTTGATTGTCATTCTGACATAACTGCAGTAAACAAACTAACGTTAAACCTAAGTTAACTTACCAGTAAATTCAGTACAGCGACAGCTGAAATCCACAGGACAGCCTGATCACAATAATCGACGGGCCAGTTACATTTCCCCCAACCAGAGCCTAACTAGAGCCACATTCTGCGAATCAGAGGCAGAGTAGGGGCGGGTCTTCGGTGCCAGCACGTTGGGTTGTCTCGTAAAGAATAATACTGCACTGTATCTGAGTATCTAAATGATTATCCATAAAAAACGCACGTTAATCGAAAATACCACACCATTACTGTACCAATGACAGTCAAATAATCTACAGAAAAGCATTACATTGCAAAATAATATGTCCAAGACTAGTGTCGCATGCACACACAATTGTAGAATAGCTCCCTCTCTCCACCGTGTAACTCGACTCCCCCTACTGGTTGAACCAGGCAGAGCAGCGTCAAAAGACGTCATCTTGCGTCAACCACCGGCATCTAGCTTGCTACCGGCGGGAGACGCCTCGTTTTCCAGTCCCACATCTGTATATCCTTCTATACATATATCTTCTATATGAATCCTCCATTTATATCTCATACTCCTAATCAATGAACACAGGACTTCTCGCTGTTGTCTCGTCTCTCGATTTCCTGATTGACTCTGAAAGGAAGTCCCTGTTTTTGTCCATGATTCACCGCCCATGCTCTGTTGTTTCAAAACGCTCTCTAAACAGCGTCTCCGCAGGGAAGCCCCCTCCGATGTCCGCCTCGTTCTCCCCTGGGCAACACCGCCTGCGACCGCTGGACTCCGCCCCGTCGGCCGTCTCCGCCCCGTTGGCCGTCTCCGCCCCGTCGGTCATCTTGGTTGAGGCTCATCTCCACCGCCGTCGGCCCTCTCCAGACTCTGAAAGCAGAAACACCACGCCGGCAGTTTTTCTGTACACTCAACCCTGTGTTTTCTATTAGTCTACCGTGGCTTTGGGCCTGCAGCTCGTTCTCTATATATTTTTTCCTCTGCAAGCCCCTGCCATGGCCACGCCCTTTCAGACTGTTGGACGGTGTGAGTGTCCTACAGCCCATGGTGCTATTTGTTCTCTATTAGTCCCCCACCTTCTCAACATCCATATCTAATCCTACAGGGCTGTTCCCTATTTTGTTGTCTTCCGGCGTGACACCAGCAGCTAAACGATACCCACTCGGCACTCTATGTTCGTCCCACGGATGACCCCCAGCGCGCGCCAGTTCTTTCTGGTGACGTGTCCCCTCAAGACTCTGCCTATTTATTAGGTGTGAGAAGGCCCCACTGGAGATCGAACTCCCTCTTATTTCATAATTAAACTTATTTAATTAACCGCATCTCATCTCTCTCTGCAATTCTTATTTAACCCATTCAATAATTAAACTATTTAATTAACCCGTATATCGATATTATTATTATGATAATAACATACAACAGAGCATCGCTCTAACATACAACAGAGCAGGTTGGTTCCCTGCCCCTAACTCACATACGTACTCGTACTATCATCTAACATACAACAGAGCTGTCCGTTGCTCTATACCCTACGGGGCTGTCTACCGCGCCCTGGAGCTGTCACGTCGCTCTATACCCTACGGGGCTGTCTACCGTCGCCCTGGAGCTGTCCCGTCGCTCTATACCCTACGGGGCTGTCTACCGTCGCCCTGGAGCTGTCACGTCGCTCTATATACCCTACGGGGCTGTCTACCGTCGCCCTGGAGCTGTCCCGTCGCTCTATACCCTACAGGGCTGTCTACCGTCGCCCTGGAGCTGTCACGTCGCTCTATATACCCTACGGGGCTGTCTACCGTCGCCCTGGAGCTGTCCCGTTGCTCTATACCACACTTTGAGTTCCTTTACAAAGTTCTCACATACACCACCGTGTATACACACAAGCAGTTGGTAATCTTGAAAAAATTAAACTCCTTAATTAACTTAAACTCTAAATATTCCCCTATGGGTAATGGAAACTCCCCAGCACTACCCCCCCCCTCCGCAATTAAACTCCTTAATTAAATTAAACTCTAAATATTCCCCTATGGGTAATGGAAACTCCCCAGCACTACCCCCCCCCCTCCGCAATTAAACTCCTTAATTAAATTAAACTCTAAATATTCCCCTATGGGTAATGGAAACTCCCCAGCATTACCCCCCCCTCCGCAATTAAACTCCTTAATTAAATTAAACTCTAAATATTCCCCTATGGGTAATGGAAACTCCCCAGCACTACCCCCCCCTCCGCCACTAGGTGGCGACCTACTCCTCCTCCATTTGCCTGTATTATCCCACTGCCCCCCCTAGATGGCGGCCAAACTCAGTCTAGAGGATTGGTTGATGTGTCACTTCCCGGTTCTAATCTCCTCGTGGCTCTGCGGCCAATTTTTTTCCTTTTCTTTTTTTTCACCGTCCCTTTAATGTCTCAAACATTCTCTCGCTACCGACCACACCCATAACGTTTGTTCACTGCTCCCTTCAAGTCACAGTCCTGCTTCCCGCTTTCTGCGTTTTGAACAGTAATGTTGCCCCTTTAATTGAATGCAACATCTCCCCTTTGCCTCCCTTCCCATCTCCTATAGAGTGGCTTCTGTGCTCTGTAGATAAGACTCTCGATTTTCAAAACAAAAACCGGTGCCGCTCTGCTGTTATTCAAACACACTATAACCGCTGGCATTCTCTGTGTCAAACTAATTACGTTTACGGATACACTATTGTTCGTTTTCTTATTGGCTTGTGAAGTTGTTGAGACTCACTTTATCTTTTCACCGTCAGTTGTTCTGGTCCATGGCGCTGTTTATCTCTCCGGCCTTGCTCGGCTCGCTCGCTGGGTCCATGGCGCTGGCCTTGCTCGCTCGCTGGCTTGGCTCGCGTCCACGGCTACCCCTTCACGCCTCGGCACTGCACACAGTCTCTTCCTTTCAAGCAACTTCAAAGCAAGCAATAATCCGGGTCCCAACGGCATCAACTGTAAGATCCTGATCAAACTGGCCAGTATCACGTCTTCATCTGTTTTGGCTCTCCATCCAATTCCTCTGCGTTGTGTCATTTTAATGGTCCTGACGTCTCTCCGACACTGGCTGATAAGATCCTTATCTCCCCCGTTAGTGCAATCCATAAACCATACTAATTCTCCACCTCCGTAAGAATTCGACACTTCGACACCGTGAAATACCTTATGAGGAAAAGCGTTGTTTTATTGCTATAAACAGAACCTCATAATCAGATGTTATCAGATGTTATCAAATTGTATCGTCCTTGAAGAGTCTATTCTAATGATCTTTCGGTGTGTTCGTCTATCGTCCTTTTGTTATTCAGTCCAATAGTGTTCAGGCCTGGTCTTTAGCCTAACCCTCCTCGCGTTAGCCGAAGCTAGTGATGATGTGGCATTCTTCCTCCCCCCCCCTCTCAATGAGAGGAGAGAGTGTCCTCTGTGTGATCTCAGTCCTACTCGCTCTTGGTCAGATTCTAGTCAGATTCTAGTCAGATTCTAGTCTGCCTTACACCCGGAAACACCGTTCGACTTATAGATCCTCGCCGTAGCAACGATAGCCCACCCCCTGGTTGTCATGCGACGTGCTGTCATGACAACTGCATGACCTTTAACACCATTAAACTTTCATTAAGATGAACCTCTCTCCCTCCTGCTCTGGGAGACACTCGCTCTTATCTTACAAGGAATGTCAACAAACATTCTCTCGCTGGCAGTGTGGTGCTCACTCGCTCTGAACCAACCTCTGCTAAGCCAAACACATTTCTGCCCTCTCTGACCTGGCACCGTTAGATGCTACCATCTTCCCCCAATCTATACATCACATACATTGAAAAAGCACCCCAAATCCCTCACAGGGTAGTAATTTGCAACTGATGTAGATTACTGGGTGTTCCTCACCTTCTGTCAGTTGCGATAGGATGGCACCCACCCCAGTCTCCGATGCATCTGTCTGCACCAGCAGCGGCTGGCTGAAGTCGGGGGTCACCAACACGGGTTCTGAACATAGCTTGTCCTTCAGCTGCTGAAATGCTCTCTCCGTTTCTTCTGTCCACAGGACCTGGTCTGGCAGTTTATTCCTCGTCAGGCGAGCTGCTAGGGCAGAGAAATGGGGGACAAAACGCTGGTAATAGCTGGCTAAGCCTATGAAGGTTCGTACCTGCTTTTTGGTTTGGGGCGGGGCCAGCTCCGGATGGCCTCGACCTTGCCGGCTTGGGGTCTGATACACCCCCTCCCGATGGTGTAACCCAGGTAGTCAGCATCCTGTGGGCCCAGGTAATATTTCTTTGGGTTAGCGGTTAGCCCCGTCCCTCTCAAGGCTTGTAGGACAGCTGTGACCTGACGTAGATGGGTCCCCCAATCCTCTCCATGAATAATGACGTCATCGATGTAGGCCGCCGCATACTCTCGTGGGGCCTGAGGATCTGGTCCATTAATCTCTGAAATGTGGCGGGAGTGCCGTGTAGCCCAAAGGGGAGATCAACATAATGGAACAACCCATTTGGGGTGGCAAATGCTATTTTCTCTCTCAATTAGCTCATCAACTCGGGGCATAGGGTACGTGTTGAACGTGGAGATGGCATTTAGCTGGCGGAAATCATTACAAAACCTTGGGGTTCCGTCTGGCTTAGGGACCAGCACAATGGGACTACACCACCCACTGTTGGACTCCACAATGACTCCCGCCTGTAACATGTGTCGTAACTTAAGTCAATACATTAGGTTAGTTAAAGTGCACACAGGTTTGCTAACTGGATGAAAGAAAGATAGATAGAACGATAGAATGGTCCCCCCTTCTGGCTTAGCCAGCAAGGAATAAACGTGCAGTCAGACAACAAAGTTCTAATTCAAATTCAGATGATTTATTGCCACGGGGCCAAAGGTGGATAAGCAGGTTATTTACATACAGGGATTATTATCATAACATTCATAATGAATACATGGTTATTGATGCTTACACATCAAACAAAACTGTACACACATATTCACATGCTATGTCAATGAAAAGAGAATGTACTGGGAAATACACATGGTTAAACCTGGTCTAAGATAGGGATCTTTACATTTTACACTAAACAACACCCAACAGTGGGTCCATGGTTCACTCACGTATCTGCAAAAGCACATTTCTCTGGGTGGGCGCGGTGGAGACCAGACCCCTGGGGTGGGTGTATCTGGCCTATTGATCTAACAATGGGTTCTGGTTTTTATACTCAGTATGATGTCATATTTTCTAGACTGCCTTAGCCAATCACAATTATATCTAAATATGGAGTTGTTCCAATCAGGTTCTTGATTCTAAAACAGGAGTTCTTCTGTTCTTGGGTTCCAATCAGGTGATCTCCTTGTCCTTCTATGGGCTGGTTTGCTCCTGCAGCCCAGGGGGGGGGGGGTCTGGCCTGTGGCCCCTTTTTTGCTATGAGGGAGAGGCTCATTTTCTCCCATTTGGATGAATCAGACATTTTAACATTCCTTGTATACTATTTGATTTTCCTATATACATGGTTCGTGCAATGAATTATAGATATCTAGTATCAACCCAGTGTAGCCGTTGCTTCTAGGTTAATACCAAATAGTCCATAGGAGTTAGTACCAACCCTGTATTTGCCAGACTGAACCTTATTGTTACTGAGACTTTTTACAAAGATCTACAAAAGGAGTGAAATGACATATTCTATTATCTTTATAAACAGTTGACATTCTAATGACATTCAAATATAATTTTATCTAATAAGTCAGATACCTTTTACCTTAATCTAATATATGTATAAATGTGAATGTTACACAGTTCTACTCAAGGATCTCTGACCTCAGCCGCTGAGTCACACAGCTAAACAGTTGCTCGAGTGGGGGGTTGTCTCCTGTTTGTCAATACAGTTTTAACATAGAGGGGGGTTTTCTATAGACTCTCACAGAATGTGTCACAAACAGTTTAGCATAATGGGGGCTTTTATGACCTGTTCCTGTATCACCAACGGTCTCTAGTATCACTCCTTATTTAGCACTGAAAACCACTCTGCTTCTAAAAGGTACACAAGGCTTTTGCATTATGGTTACTTCATACAGACACATTGGTTATGAAATGCACAGTTTCCAGTCAATGTTACCACACATGTCATTCACCTCAGCGAAAGGCCTCTCCTCTGTCCTGATTCTCCTAGATCTATCTGCAGCCTTCGACACAGTCAACCACCAGATCCTCCTCGCGGCCCTCGCAAGGAATGGGAGTGGCTGGCTCTGCGCTGACATGGCTGTCATCATACCTCAATGACCGCTCCTACCAAGTGTCATGGAGAGGGACCCTGTCGGCCACCCGCCCCCTGCGGACGGGTGTCCCCCAGGGCTCGGTTTTAGGACCCCTTCTCTTCTCTCTCTACACTAAATCACTGGGTAACATTATCACGTCTCATGGCTTCTCCTACCATTGTTATGCCGACGATACTCAACTCTTCCTCTCCTTCCCTCCCTCAGATATCCACGTCTCTGAGCGGATCTCGGCCTGTCTGTCCGACATCTCCGCCTGGATGACGATCAACCACCTCAAACTGAACCTAAGCAAAACAGAATTGCTCCACCTGCCGGCCAAATCCTCCGCCCTGACCGACCTTTCCATTACAGTCGAGAATGCAGCTGTGACCGCGTCCCCGACCGCCAAGAACCTTGGTGTTGTCCTCGACGACCAGTTGAACTTCTCTGCTCACATCGCAGCGACAACCAGAACCTGCCGATTCCTCCTGAGCAACGTCAGAAGGATACGCCCCTTCCTGACAAAAGAAGCCACCCAACTCCTCGTCCAATCAACAGTCATCTCCCGCCTCGACTACTGCAACGCACTTCTCGCTGGCCTCCCGGCCACTGCCACTAAGCATCTTCAACTCATTCAGAACGCAGCGGCCCGCCTGATCTCAAACCTACCGAAGTCGGCCCATGTCACCCCACTTCTTAGGGACCTGCACTGGCTCCCCATTGCTGCACGAATCCGCTTCAAGGCCCTCGACCTAGCATACCGTGCGGCAAAGGGAACCGCCTACCTCCGGTCAATGGTCTCTAACTACACACCCTCAAGACCCCTACGCTCTGCATCTTCTGGCCGCCTCAGACCTACTCCTATCCAAGCTCCGAGAGGGTCATCAAAGAGAAGTCGCCTATTCTCAGTCCTTGCCCCACAATGGTGGAATGAACTACCCACCCCAGTTAGGACAGCCGAAACACGTCCAATCTTTCGCCGTCGACTAAAGATGCACTTCTTCAACCATTATCTGAATTAAAAAATATAAAAAATTAAAAAAAAAAAATCTAACCCTAACTAACCTTACTGTCATGCACTTGTCCTAATAAACTAACCTACACTGTAGCACTCAACACTTTGATGAACATTGTTGCACAGCTGATAGAGTTGTGCCCTTCCTGATGGCTTGTCGTACAGAACATGTAAGTCGCTTTGGATAAAAGCGTCAGCTAAATGACTAAATGTAAAAATGTAAATGTAAATTCACCTCTTTCCTCACTGCCTGTCTTCTGGCCTCAGAGACCCGGTAGGGACAAAGTTTCACCTTTTCCTGTTGATCGTGGGGATATGGTGGTGTATGACCTCGGTTCTTGTTGGTTCCGTAGAAAACACATCCCGATGGCGTTCCACCAACTCTCTCAGGTCATTCTTCTGGGGAGCGCTGAGTTGGTCTCCCATGGGGACTTTGAGCAATTGGGTCCGGACTGGTATCTGTGGTGGGGTGAAAGTACACAGAGTCTCCCGGGCTACCCATTTCTTTAACACTTTCAGTGCCCAGAAGGGGGCGCACATTTAGTGCTTGAATTCCCACCATCCACTTCAATGTTAGCATTAATATCGCCTAATCTATGTTTTAAATTATGTGTCTAATCTGCCCGTCGCATTATCAATGACTCATTTCCAGTCAACATTGTCGAAGCGGATTGTTATTTTATCGGTTCATTTCCGTTTTATAGCATTTTGAAAAGCCCTTGTTTTCACGGAAAAAAATAAAGATTCCATGATAATCACCCTGTACTGAAATATTCTAGAACGTTGTAATTTTTTGGCCTATTTATGAATCGTTTTCAAATAAACGCTAGATTATTGATCTAGTATAATGTGTACGTGTGCAGTGCACGCTCTCAGTTCCTGATCGCTCTTACAGTCAAACAGCCATATCACATTATAGTGGAAAAGCTTATATCTCCGTGAAAACAGGTCTGATTATCCTAAGACTGGTAAAATACATTCCTTACCTGAGATCAGATGGTATCCAAATGGATTATTCCAATTCCTGATCGTCATTCCAAAAATCGATCCTTTTATTGATCCCACGTGTATACTGTAAAACACATATTACACGCTGTGCTGAGGGTCCAGAATGAAGCTGATCGGCTCCGGTTACATGCGTGAGAAGTAAAATGTGGATTCCGGAGTTTTTTTTTCTCATCCATTTTCATCGAGTCCAATCCAAAATGGTGCATTACCATCTGGGAGACGATAGGGGGTGCTTTTTTCACATCTGAGCGCCTGGCGGGGCAGGATTACCAACGGTAGACTAGGTTGATGAAATATGAATTCAGATCGCTAATAAAAAATAAAATCCGAGAATTCTCGTGATGGGCATTCAACCCACGGGCTGATATCCCGAGAATTCTCGTGATGGGCATTCAAAGTGTTAACAGGTATACATGATATATTTTGACTGGAGGATGCCTCCCCGGCTGTCGCACTCTATAATTCACTGGTCCCACTTTCTCAATTACATCATAGGGTCCATGCCATTTGGATAGAAACTTGCATTCAGAGGTGGGAACCAAAACTAACTATCTCCTGGCTGAAATTCTCTGGGTTGAGTGCCGCGATTATAGACCCTGGCTTGGGCCTGCTGGGCTTTATACATGTGGTCTCTTACCAGGGGCCACTAGGTGGCCATCCGCTCTTATACCTCCTCCACGTGGTCCACAAAGCTCCTGTGTGGGGACTGCTGGTGTTCCCAGGCTTCCTTGGCTATATCTAGCATTCCTATAGGCCTTCTCCCATACAACAGTTCAAAGGGGGAGAATCCTGTGGAGGCCTGGGAAACCTCCCGGATGGAAAACATCAAGTAGGGGAGAAGCTGGTCCCAGTTCCTTCCATCAGCTTCCATTACCTTCTTTAGCATACTTTTCAGGGTGCGGTTAAACCGCTCGACTAACCCATCTGTCTGGGGATGATATACTGAGGTGCGGAGATGGGTAATTTTTAACAGCCTGGCCAAGTCCTAAGTTCTCTACACAGGGCCTTCGGCCATGATCTTAACGGGGAAGTTCTGCTCGCCACTCTTCTCTGTCTTGCGCTCTTCTAGACAGGGTTGTCCTCTTAGTCCCGGACTTTTCGCCTTATCCCTCGAACCTCTAGCTCAATACATAAGACAATCCCAAATTATATCTCCTGTTTCAATTCAGGGCACACATCACCATATCAGCTTATATGCAGAAGATGTACAACTGTTTATGCAGAATCCCTCCGTCTCTCTACCTTATCTGCTCAGCGTGATAGATGAATTTGGCAGCCTGTCCGGCTTTAAGATCAACTGGCCAAAATCTGACTTTCTTCCACTTAATGAGCCTGCGAAGGCTACCATCCTACCTGAAAACATACTTATGGTGGAGCACTTTAAATGTCTCAGGATTGAAATATTCCCCACTATTAGCCAGACGGTAAAGTATAATTACTCCAGCTTGGGTGACAGGATTACAGATTACTCGTCACCAATGCAAGAGACTCCGGTCTCGAATCCGGGTGTCAGCATTGCCTCCAGCTTGGGCCAGTCGTCATACTATCTCAATTGGCAGAGGTAGCGGGTGGAAGTTGATGGGTGGGGATTGGACGTTGTGGACAGCGACTCCTACAGGTCGGTTGGGCGACGCCTGCACAGCAGAGACAGGAAGTAGTGGGGGTAGTGTGAGCCTCTCATGCGTTACACCTCGCCACTGAGAGTCCGCGCTGTCTGGTGAAAAGATGCGACAGGCTGCCTCCTCGTGTACCGGAGGGGACACGTAATGCAAGGCTTCTATCCTCCCCACGACCGACCAGTGGGAGGCATAGTCGAGCAATGTTCAAGACAGGGGAGGGGAGAATTGGAAAAAATACGAAATTGGGATGGGAGAAAAATAGAAAATAAGGAGAAAAAGTGGATAAAAAAAAAACAGATGGTCCAAATAAAAAAATTCATTACAGGCCTGTGCGTCAATAATTCAAATGAATATTTTACCCAGAATTAACTTTATCAGCTCCATGCTCCCGTTACCTCCTCCTGTTGGTTACTGGCAGAAATTGCACTCTGCCTCATATAAATTCGTTTGGAACAATAAATGCCCGCGCTTGAAGAGATCAACTGCCCAAAGGAGTAAACTCGATGGGGGCTTAGCATTTCCAGACTTTAAATATTATTTAAATATATAGATTTACATTTACATTTACATTTAGTCATTTAGCTGACGCTTTTATCCAAAGCGACTTACAAGTTCTGTACAACAAGCCATCAGGAAGGGCACAACTCTATCAGCTGAGCAACAATGTTCATCAAAGTGTTGAGTGCTACAATGTAGGTTAGTTTATTAGGACAAGTGCATGACAGTACGGTTAGTTAAGGTTAGATATTTTTTATTATAATTTTTTTTTTTTATTCAGATACTCTGATCACTTGGTTTGACGCTCAAGCAGCCGTGTCTTGGCGACCATTGGAGGAGAAGATGGTGTCCCCATATAGACTTCAAGATATTGTGTATAACAACATATCAATTAAGCAATGCAAATTACGACTTGGCCCTCTTATCACACATGTGATCCAGATTTGGCGTGACACCCAGAAAGTGGGGACTAACCGCCATCAATGGCACACGCATTCCCCTCTATTCAATAACAATCTCCTCCTTATTGGACAACAACCTATAGATGGGAAAAGAAAGGCATCCATACGTTGGGGGATATCTTCGATAACTCTGGTATCCGCTCTTTCCAGGATCTATCCAACGGATATGATCTCCCCGGAACCTCCTTTTTCTTTTATTTACAAATAAGAGCAGCTCTGAAGGCTCATGGCGTTCCATGGGACGTTCCACGTGACTAGTGCATCACCGCTATCACAAATTATTTTATGACAAAGAGACATCGAGAGGCTTCGTTTCTGACTTTTATCGCCATTTACTTATGTCCTCGTATAAAGACCTCCCCCTGGATATGATTTGGAGAAAGGATGTCCCGGAGTTGGATGTAGATTTTGATTGGGATGCAGTCTGGGAACATTTCCGGTTATCCTCACGCAACCCAGATCACCAACAGATTCATCCAAATTTTGTTCACAGGACTTATTTGACCCCTAGACGATTGAATCTAATGGGTCTCAGACCTGACTCTCGATGTACCTTATGTCCAAATAGTGCCACCGGAACATTTATGCATATGTACTGGGAATGTCCTCCTGTTGAGCTCTTTTGGGAAAATGTTACCTCCCAGCTATCCGATATTTTCTCTCTGACCATACCTGTTCTGCCTGCTGTATTGTTATTGAATGATGTTTCTCAATTACCGACCTCTATACATGTGAAGAGACTCATTCTAGCCGGCCTCACAGCCGCCAAAAAATGTATTGCCTCAAGATGGATACACCCAGATAAACTATGCCCGAAGATATGGATTCTCACTTATCTTGATGTGATTTATCTGGAGATATCCACTGCACGGGTTATAGGGGTTAATGAGTTGAATATCGCGATCTGGTTGGCAGCTGTTGCAAAGATAAAAGAGCGCATATAACTCGATTGCTGAATAATATTTTATGTATTAACTTACGTTGAGGTCCTGGGGTGAGTGGGGGGGTGGGGGAGGGTGGGGGGGGGAGAGAGAGGGAGTGAGTCCACTTGTTTTTCCTTTTGTTTTGTGTTTTTTTTTTTTTTTTAATTTTTGTATTATGTATATGTTGTGGGATCACTGCACGGCTCACTGCATGTGAGCCGGACCGTCAAGACCTCCTGATCTTACAGTTGCAATTTTGTATTCTCTAATCTGCCATGTTGCGGTGCGGTTGGGTTTTTGGGCCCCTCTGGCTGTGGGTCTGGTGGTCGTGGGCTCGGACTGGGGGGGCCATGGTTCGGGGTCTCTGCGGGTCGAGGTATTAAAGAGGCATGATGCTTTGGCTCGTGGGGGCACCGGACTGTGGGTCCTCCGGGGTTGGGGTTCATGGCTGCCGGGTCTGTGAGGTTTCTGTCCTTGCGCTCTCACTCGTTCTGTTCCTTTAACCACCCTCGCTTTGTTTTCATTCATTTTTCTGTCAATTGGTTCTATCCCCTCGTTCACACGTTTCTCCCCGTTGACGTCATCAGAGACGTCGCTGATTGGTTCTCTCACTTCCCCACGCTTTTCAATCACATTCCCCAGCTGTCACTGCTTTCTCCCCGTTGACGTCATCAGAGACGCCGCTGATTGGTTCTCTCACTTCCCCACGCTTTTCAATCAATCGATCCCTCATTATTTATACCCCGTTTTTCCCCACCCTAAGTTGTTGGATCGTCTTGTTTTGTCGCCTTGATTTGTCTCTGGATCTTTTTCCCCGTTGCTGCTGCTGCTGCCTTTTTCTCTGTGCTGTTCTCCAGGAATTCCTAGAAGCCTTCGCTTGGATACCTGCTCCCGTGGCGCGCGCTCGCCTCCACTGTTGTTCCAGTTCCAATTACGCATCTCGTCTGGGTGAGTTATCTTTTTGACTGTTCTTGACCTATTCCATTTTTCGTGTGTAAACTTACACTGAAGACAACCACCTTTTTGTCAAACAGTCACTCACCCAGCCATTATCTATTTTTGCTTATTCCTTTATGGAATAATATTTTGGGATCTACCATCTCCCTCTGTGTGCTTGCTCACACCGAAGATATTATTTCACAATTGGACTGAGTGTTTACATGAAGAGATTCACTGTGTGTTTGCTCACACCGAAGATATTGTTTCACAATTGGACTGTGTGTTTACATGAAGATATTCACTGTGTGTTTACATGAAGATATTCACTGTGTGTTTACATGAAGATATTCACAGGGACTGTGTTTGGATTTAGCTCACTGTGTTGTTAACACGAAGAGTTTCACTTGGGCTGTTTTTGGAATTGTGCTCTCTGTGTTGTTAACACGAAGAGATTCACTTGGGCTGTGTTTGGAACTGTGCTCACTGTGTTGTTAACACGAAGAATTGTACACCCTGTTCTCCTGCTCGTTTAAGACTGCTCTGTCACTGACTCGTTCCCTCTCTCCCTCTCTCGGTCTCGCAACTACATCTGAGAACCCACCGAGAGGATTCTGCAGAGCGGTTCAGAAGTCAACACCTGCTTCCCAAGACAACCCTCACGGGAGAAGCTGCAGAGCAGCAGAACTTTGCCCCTTGATCATTGTACCTGTCTTGTTTGACTTGCTTTCCCTGTATCTCTTATTCCTAGTACCAAATAAACAAGCCCTCGTATTTGGCAACTCAGAATCCTACTCTCTTGTGTCGTTGCGTTTGGGGTCGGTGTCAAACCATAACAGGGTCTGGAGATGGAGGGGGCTCAGGAGGCTCATTACACAGTAATGGTTTTATTTTTCCTATTCTTTTACCTGGTATATTCTGTAGCGACTTATTTTATTTTATACTCTGTTTTAATTATTTTTATTATTTAAATGTATTGTCATTATTGTTATTATTATTACTACTGTTATTGTCATGTGAAGTCCTGTCTATTATTGTTGTTTATTATTATTATTACTGTACTGTGTTGTGTCTTGTTATTAAAAAAATAAAACAGCCTGGCCAAGGCATCTGGACATACATGGTGTGACTTGGTCTGTCAAGATTTCGTCCGGAATACCCACTCTCGTGATTAACAACATTAGTTCCCGGGCTATACCTTTTGAGGCCATTGTGCGGAGTGGGATGGCCTCAGGATACTGAGGCCCTATTCCCCGTACCTGGTTCAACTAAGTCGATCAAGAGTCCCATTATCCAGATTCAATTAACCCGATGTTTGAATCCGGGCTTTTCCTGTTCCTCGAAGGTGGATTCAGTCTCGTTCATTTGAACCAGACTTGAGACTCCAGATCAGTGCGCGCGCCCGCCTAAGCTGAAAAGACAGCAAGTGTCGATAGCAGAAATCCTGATTTTCTAACGGCATTGATTGATTGATTTAAAACTTTATTAACAGATCGCAGAATGGGTACAATGCAGTACGGCTCACAATAGCCTCGCCGACAAGTTAAATGCATAATCTATAGGCACATTTTAAGTCCCTCATTACCCCAATCAATCAGATTATATTTCTTTGAATAATCAAATGAGATCTTGCTAGCAAAAATAATTAGTTCAAATCTTTCAGAATAAGGATACGGCTCTCTTATCCATTGATGGATGTATGGTGAATGTTTTATTAATCTGGCACCGTGGTGTGACGGTTGGTCTTTATGCCTTTCACGCGGACGACCCGCGTTCGAATCCCCCCTATTTCTATGTTTTTTTTCTTCTTGCAATGTAAATATTTCAATTTGGTGCACGTTGAGAGCTATATAAAGAATGACATCCTCAATGCATGTAGATTTATAATATTTTAACTTAAAACTAGGCTACTTTTGCGTATATTCATTAATATTATATTCCAAAAAAATTATATTGGAAACGCGGGGATTCAAACTAGGGTCGTCGCGCGCGGCACCCTGGAGTAGTTGGCCTTAACGTCCATTCACTCGCTCTTAATTCCCTTAACTTCCATCCACTCCCTGTTTACAAAACCATGTATTATTTTGGCCACTAGTGGCGCTGTTGCGAGTTTGTGGATGCTGCGCTGTATCCACATTTAGGAGAAGAAGAACAGAAGAAGAGCAGAGCTGGAGAAAGTAGCGTTTTTCAACCTGTTAATGTTTGAAGGTGAGTTTAAACTACTAAATAAGATCCGATTCCTAAACACTGTCACAACAGCAGTCATATTGTATATTTTCAACAATACGTTTGTTTACCAATAGGTTATTGGGTTTTGTTTAAAGAGACTCCAATTGAATTGATTTACCGAGTGACTGAGTTATGGGTAGTTTACATCATTGGTATATAATTATATATATATCTGTACATATCTCTTACCTACTCTTACTAGTTACACTGCTGGCCAGTATGACTTACTACCATAGTGTCTTTATACCTGTATCACTGTACATATTAATACTATATCTAAATCTGTACATATCTCTTACCTACTCTTACTAGTTACACTGCTGGCCAGTATGACTTACTACCATAGTGTCTTTATACCTGTATCACTGTACATATTAATACTATATCTAAATCTGTACATATCTCTTACCTACTCTTACTAGTTACACTGCTGGCCAGTATGACTTACTACCATAGTGTCTTTATACCTGTATCACTGTACATATTAATACTATATCTAAATCTGTACATATCTCTTACCTACTCTTACTAGTTACACTGCTGGCCAGTATGACTTACTACCATAGTGTCTTTATACCTGTATCACTGTACATATTAATACTATATCTATATCTGTACATATCTCTTACCTACTCTTACTAGTTACACTGCTGGCCAGTATGACTTACTACCATAGTGTCTTTATACCTGTATCACTGTACATATTAATACTATATCTATATCTGTACATATCTCTTACCTACTCTTACTAGTTACACTGCTGGCCAGTATGACTTATACCATAGTGTCTTTATACCTGTATCACTGTACATATTAATACTACAACTCTGTACATACATGTAGTACTCATAGTACTAATTTATATATGTTATACCCAGTTTAACCACCTGTACAGTGTATATTACTATTTCACGTTACTGCTACATCGTCACTCTGGTTGGATGCCAAACCTCTTTTAGTTGTACTGTACTTGTGCTGCATGATGACAATACATTACAATCTGCACTGAATTAGTCACAGAATGTTTTGGGACTAGAAGGTTTACAGGGTTAACCGGCTGTTGTGTGGCAGTGAAAGGGTTAACCTTCTGTGTATTGTTGAAGGTTTAGTCCACATTGTTTATTGAACAAAAATACAATATGAAGGTTGGCCTTTAAGCCAGAAACAATAGTACTGTTACATTTGTGACATACGATATGCAAATATACAGTAAGGAACCTGACGCAAACTTTGCCATCACAACCATTGAACTATTATAATAGTTAGGATCTATGGGTAACAGTACTGTATATTTGCATATCGTATATGTCACAAATGTAACAGTACTATATACCTGTATGTCATGTATGTCCCTATGTCATAAATGTCATGATGTCATGTATGTTGTGTGTGTCATAAATGTCACTATGAATTGAAAATAGGGGACCCTGATGTAAACAAGACAAACGTCTTTCTCTGGTCTGCATCCCCTTAACAATTGTGTGTATTGAGCCGTACTGTATTGTACCCATTCTGCAATCTGTTAAATAAAGTTTTCATTCATTCATTCAGTGAGATGCTGGAGAAGCAGCAGAAACAACAACAGCGGCTCCCCAAGAGGACACACAACTGGTCAGCCAAAGTCCCGGTTCCTCAGAGATGGCTCCACCATCCACTTTTTTTTTTATCAGACTGGAGCGGTGAGATACTGTACTTCTACTGCTCCACTAAGGTCTTCCAGACCTATGCAGCAGAAGGACTCACCAATCCCAGGATGCCATTCCAGGACTTTGTTGAGACAGAGTTTTTTCAGAGGGAGTTGGAGGCCTGGAGGGATGTCTTTATTCTCCTTTATTTTATATATCAGAGGATTTTATAGTATGTCTGCACTTTATGTGCTCATTTCATAATTCATGTATTTTACATTCTACTAAAACTGAATCAAACCATAAACAAGGTGGCCCTAAAGGATGTTAGATCCTAATGTGAAAAACTGTGATTTTATATGTCTGCTCATTTGACTTATTTCTACTTTTATCTTTACGCCCCACTATCTGCTGGGTGCATACTATAACCTTATCATGTTTTGTAACAGATTACAGAAGCATATTGGAACGTGAGGTTCTGATATGAATTGATTAATATATCTGCATTATTTTATCCCACTTTATGCTTTGCTCTTGCTGCTTGTTTTACACTGATTTTATGTTTTATTTCTTACTGATGTAAAGCACTTTGAACTGCAATCCCCTGTATGAAAGGTGCTATACAAATAAAGTTATTATTATTATTATTACTGAGACACAGTTCTTTCAGATAGATAGTTTTTAAACCAGCTCAAAGCCGTTTTTCCAAGACCTATATGCAACCAAGCCTCTGCAGTAATGCGTGATCCACAGAGTCAAACGCTTTAGACAGATCAACAAACAATGCTGCACAGTGTTTTTTCTTGTCTAGTGCTTCAATTATGTCATTTGAGACTAGCATAGTCGCTGAAGTACTATGGATCTGAAGCCTGACTGAGACTTGTTAAGAATATTATGGTCAGCTAGAAACTCTTTGTTTACAAGAGATTCAAAGACTTTGGCCATTACAGACAATCTGGAAATAGGGCGATAATTATTTAGGTCAGAGGGGTCTCCGCCCTTTAACAAGGGGAGAACCATGGCCGACTTCCATGAGCTAGGTAATTCACCAGATATGATATGAACATTTCCTGATGACGCTGCCATTTTAGCTCTAATTAAGAATGACAGTGACCTAGCTGACTATTATTTGGAAATCCAGTGGTTTGTAAACTGGTGCGACAATAACTGTCTGGTTTTAAATGTTAAGAAGACTGAGGAGATGGTGTTTGACCCCAGATGTGTTGGGGACCACAGGCCTGTGGTCATCCACACACAGTCCTGTGCATAAATTAAGAAACATGATTTAAGTTGACAAAAACCTCTGCCGCTACAATCTAATGATAATCTAAATATGTGCAACAAGGAGAGACGGGGACAGAATTAATGAATGAAAACTTTATTTAACAGATTGCAGAATGGGTACAATACAGTACGGCTCAATACACAACATGTTTAAGGGGATGCAGAGCAGAGAAAGACATTTGTCTTGTTTACATCAGGGTCTGCCATTTTCAATTCATAGTGACATTTATGACATACATGACATTTATGACAGGGACATACATGACATACATGTAACATTTGTGACATACGATATGCAAATATACAGTAAGGAACCTGACGCAAACTTTGCCATCACAACCATTGAACTATTATAATAGCTTTACTATTTTAATCTAAATCTGTGCAATATTCATGTTTATTTAGTGATATTCATGTTTATTGATTCAACATAGCTGTTTATCTTTGATAATGTATGACAGGCTTTTGCCCCGACCGGGATTCGAACACGGCTGCACGAGAGCAGTTCAGCTCCTTGGACAGCGTGACAAATGCACCCATTTCATTGGCTGTCAGTCTGTTACACCTATACACGGCTGGCCCGCGCGTGACAGGAGAGAGCACTAACCATTACACCACTGTGCCAGACAGGATATATCCATTGTGTATCCATCAATGGACAAGAGACCCATGTTTAGAATATTTTTCTTTTGAATGAAGTTTTATCTCTTTATTCTCAAATGCATTAATGTGACGTCAACGGCTCATTCAATTGCTCAAATCCGTCAAACAGCGCATCTCATCAGACATTTTAATCCCAGTTACAATATCACAATAACATGTGAGTGATGATACAATTCAACAATCCTCAGATTCCTCGTAATTCATAATCCACAAAAACCACAATCCACGCAGACACTTCAATTTTATGCTTGAATGAAACACAATCCAGGCGCTCCGTTAAGCAAATCTACAGCGGAGCATATATGAAACTAATCAGAGCCAAACGGCCGATAGGTTTCATTCATTAAAAATATCCCCGCGGGATTCACATTTGCAATGCGCCGTTATTAAAATAATCACATGCAGCGTGTAGCGCGACTCCGAGCACCGTATATGACGTGCATTATTTTATTTAGGACAAAGTAAATCTATAGGCTGAATATGATTTATTATCAGCATTTAGTTCTATTATTATACATTTCAAAAGACCCCTCTAGGAAAACGAAGCACAAAAACATAATTCAGAATGGTATAATGGGATCTAGACTGTGAGAAATATTTCAGGAAGCGAGCTGGCATTTCTTTGCAGGGGCGTGGCTATGGTTCATCCAGCTAACTGAACTTAACCCTGCTCTGGACCAGGTTCAAACTTTCTGATCTGTTACCATGGTGATTTAGAAAATCCGACTTCGGGGAACAGAAAGGTCTGGCTTAAGTCAAGCTATGCTGGAAATGATCCGGCTAACTCAGTTAGCCAGGTACGGGGAACGGGGCCCCAGGGTGGCATAGTCCATAATCACCAGGATGTATTGGTGGCCCCTGGCGCTGCGGGGAAGGGGTCCCACGAGGTCCATCCCAATCCTGCTAAAGGGAACAGAGATGATAGGCAGGGAAATCAACGTGTTACGCACAGTCGGTCATGGAGCTACCAGCTGACATTCGGGGCATAAATAACTTTCAATGTCATCATCACTATTCAATTTGACCAGGAAACGGCTGGAGTTGATATTGCCCGTCTGCCTTTCAGCTCTGTGGGCCTCTGTGCGGAGTAGTGAATCGAGCGCTTCTAACCTCCATTTCTCTGCCGTCTCACTGGTCTCATTCAGTATTGTGTCATGATGTGCCTGGGTCTCACGCATTGCTTCCTCATGACGTTGCTGATTCAATTTTCGCTGTAGCGTGCCCACTCTTGAAACAATGCCTTGATATCGACCGGTGTTGCCATTGCTCTTGTGTTTAACATTTTTAAAGTTTGTTTTAATCCAAAGAATGCTGCCCACCTCTCCACCAAGTGTGACAAGTGTTACGCACCCCAGTGGAGGGGTGCAACACAAGGCAACAGACATAATAGGTGAGGGTGCAGCGACACAAAATCAGGAAACAGTTTGCAAAATAATAATATTTATTTACTGTAGTATCAGATAAAGATACTATGTACTCTCGTTGTTGTCAAACCAAATGTAGTATTCTTGTTAAGAATGTGATGTCCAGACAGGCGCTTCCAATGTTTCTTGACAGTTTTATTACCAAAAGCAAACAATGGTTGCTTCTTAAAAACACTTATTGTATCTCAAAAACACTGGTTGTTTACAATAGTTCAAGGTCTGAATCTGCATCCAAACTAGTCTTAACAAAATGCCTGCTGGTCTTATCAACAAGAGTCTTCTGTGTCCACGTCTTTGGCAATATGAATATAACTTGTTCTTCATCGATGAGGCAGTCCTGTTCTCCGTCTCCTTCAGCTTTTCTCTTTCATCTTCTTACGCCTTTCTCTCTGATCTCTCTTCCAGTGACCTGTGGCCCTGTATTTATAACCGGCCTGGGTCCAGCTGATGACCTCACAGCTAGTGACATCATAACAGGATTTCCTCCAATCCCCAAACAGTTAGTTTTCAGTTTGAAAATGTAGGCGTGGCTTATCACTAACTGCTTAGCTGAAAACAGTATTTCTTTCCAACTCATTCTAAGGCTAAATCATTGTTACTATTACATTTACTACACATAATATATGAATATTAAGGTACTTCTCTCAAGGACACACATTTCAACATAACACATTACTTGTTTGTCCCAGAGTAAACCACAAAGCTTATCCATTTCAGTGTATTTATACAGCATTTCATATTATTTGACTTATTCAACTTGTTTACCTAGATTCATTAAAGTCTTAAACCATGCCTTTCTAAATAATTACATTTATTTAACACTCGTATTAGCTATTTGAAAATGATCTTCCCTTAATCCTGTACATTTGGCTATAAACCACTCCCAGTTTACTATCATAATGTTCCCCGTGTTGAACACATCATTTCAGTGACAATTGTAGTTTAATCAGATTTAAATTGAATATAGAAAAATACATTTCTAATGTGTCCTGATTACTAGACATTATACCCTTCCTCCTCCTGTCTATCTTTGTGCCCCAGCAGAAGTTTTAGCTTTTCACACCTCTGAGAGAAACAGCTGTGGGCCTGCTTGTATGCAAATGCTTTTGTCTCCCTTTTTCAGTTACACTAATTTTTTAGTTACAGAATGAGTTATTCTTAAAAGATATATACTTTATACTTTGAAGATGTAATGCTTTAAGTAACTTTTTTAAAAGGCTTGATTCAACCAGAAGCTCAGGCCATGTTTTATTTCATGATTATATTTTAAATGATTTTCAAGAGCAGCCTACCTGCTCACCCACCACTGTGTTGATATGGCTGTTATCCCATCTGCATGTGATTGGAATGTTAACACCTTCATCGGCCGAATCATTGTTTGAGTCTTCGGGGGTGAATCATATCCCTTGGTTCCTTTTGTGTGGGTTGCTTTTAAGCTTACTGAGGTGTCTGTATGCAAAGTTGGTTTCTGTCTAGACATCCTGGCTTGCATGACCACAGACAAATGGTCCCTATAATGTTTTCCTAGTTAAGGTCACCAGAGGATTTAATCTAAAACCTTCCTCCTGAATTCCAAAATTGGGAGTTAATATGTATAATTTAACAGCCAAATTATACTACAATAGCAAATAGTGCAAAGAACCAGAGCTTTGACCAGCTCTACCAAAAAGCCTTTAAACAGAGCTTTGACCAGCTCTCACACAAAAAGATCCTAAACAGAGCTTTTACCAGCTCTCACATAAGAACATACCCTAAGAGCCACGGCTCTATACCAAAAGACAGAGAGCTCTACCATCAAAAACACAGAGAGAGAGAAACTGAACACAGACTGGGACATATGAAGGGAGTGTGGAGGTTCATTGCAGATTGGCGTCAGGTGCTGGGGACTGGAGTGAGATGCTGATTGCAACCAGCTAGTGCTGGGGACTGGAACCAGGGGAACATCTGAGAAACAGATATGGAGAAACAGGGGGAGAGACAGAAGACAACAACAACCAAAACCTGCCTAAATACATAACACACATAACATATAACTCCCCATACATAAAAGGACAGCCCATGGCTGACGATAACACGAACCATCAAATTCCACCAATTTTTCCCCTTAATAAATCACTGATAAGGAGACAACATTTTGAAAGTATTCTCCACTTTCATTGTCCGAATGAACAAAATGTTCAGCACCAAATAGAAAGATGGTCCCTCACCTCAGTAGCACACATTCATTTCTCAGTTTCTTTCTTTTTTCATAACTGTTTGTGCCACAATTATGAGGGCTGGAAAGGACTGCATGCTGCCCAACGAGGGGGCGTGCCGCTTTTCTGCTTCACGCACCTGAGAGGAGTTTGCAATCAGCTCAGATGAGAGTACAAGTATTGCAGACTCCCTTCCACTCCTTGCCGGGTCATCTTGTTACCACCATCTACTGCCGCGTCTCCGGCGTGAGACGTCGTGCCACCTACATCCTACCACCTACTGCCGCGTCCCCTGTGTGAGATGTCGGCGGCGTTTTCCTGCTCCTGTGGAGATTCCCTGTGTCCTGCTGCCGCGTCCCCTGTGTGAGATGTCGGCTGCGTTCTCCCGCTCCTGTGGAGATCCCCTGTGCCGTATACCCCCGTGTCTCCTGTGTGAGACGTTGCATCGCTCCCCACCGTCCCATGGATGTTTTCCCTGGGCGCTCGCTCTCTTTCCTGGGATCTGTGTTTTGAATTGCCCGTTCGGCAGTTGCCCCCTGGTGAGTCCTTACTGACGGCACTCCGAACCGTGACATTATTATGTTGACTGTTTTTGCCTTGAGAGGACTCGTTTTTTCTTCACGTAAATTTTTCCCTTAAAGGAACAGTGCTGCATTTTTTGTTGTTCATGATTCCTGGACTCTAGTGAAATGTACCCTTAAAGGAACAGTGTTGCCTTTTTCTGTTGTTTAATAAATACGCCCTTAGTTTTGGCTAACTCTGAATACCTGTCTGTGTCGTGCAATTGGGGTCGCATTACAAACCATAACAACAATAATCCTAACATCACCACTCAAAATACTGTCCAACGCCAGTCCTGTATATTGTATATTCCTCTTTACTTACTTTTTTACTTACTTTTTTTTACTGTATGACGCACACTCTCAGGGGCTCATACAGAACCAAGCATTTCACTGTAAAGTATGTGTATTTTATTGTGACAATTAATAAACAAACTTGAACTTGAAACTACTACAGTTTGCTTCAAGAGGCTCTCATTATAATACTATAGTACTATATATATAATATAATACTATAGTATGGATGTCGTGTGTAAAGCCACATGCCTTTACGTTACTTTAGGTTCTCCAATTATTTATACCATCCCACTATAATGTATCCATACAAAGCTTGCTTGTTAACATATTCTCAGATAAGTATTCTTCTTATGATTTACGTATTTTCCAGACAAGTGTAATAGAGCCTACTAAAATATATATGGAGTACAATAAACCATTGTATGCAAAGGTTGCTTGTGGTTACAGCGTACTGCAAATGTGTTCAGCACCTGTGTACATTGTCTCCCAGGCAACAGTTGCATCATGCTGAGCTGATCTCTCCTCTCGAAGGGGTGCGGTGGGCTCAGTCGCCGCCTGCTGTGTGGGCTTCTCCTACTGGTTCTACGTCTTCTCCTACTGGTTCTACGTCTTCTCCTACTGGTTCTACGTCGTCTCCTACTGGTTCTATGCCTGCAACGCGTCTGCACAGAGTCTGTCTGGCTGTCTTGATAGCTGCTAAAAGTTGGATTGTTATTATTGTTCAGTTGAATATTTATCATGAGCCATACACACACACACACACACACACACATACACACACACACACACACACACATGCCCACAGACACACACACACACACATGCCCACAGACACACACACATGCCCACAGACACACACACATGCCCACAGACACACACACATACACACACACACACACCTCTAACCCTAACCATAACAACTACAGTACAGGCCTAACCTTAATCCTAACCTTAGCCACTGACTCAAATCAACTTCTTTTTCCAAATTGTGGACAGGGCTTTTGTGTTGTGCTTTTTCTTCTGCTGCTTCAACAGATGTAATCAGGCTTGGCAGAGGAGCAGATCAGTGTATCCTCTCCATATACACCATATAGGCTCATCCTTGGCTCAAACAGATAGCATTGATTCCCTCCCTTTCTCCAGGTTTTATGTCAACCATTAGCCTTAGTTCAGCACATTCAGAGTGTCGACACATTACTCACCAGTTTATCTCTGCAGCCTTTCTCTGTCTCCTTTTATTCACTCTCCTGCTCCCTCTCTTACTTCTACAGTATCCCCCCACCCCCTCTCTCTTTCTCTCTCTCTCTCTCTCTCTCTCTCTCTCTCTCTCTCTCTCTCTCTCTCTCTATTATCTTTTATCTTGTTGCTACAGTATCTCTCTCTCTTCTCTCTCGCAATCTTTATCTCTCCTCTTCTCTTGTTTTTACAGTATCTCTCTCACTTCATCTCTCTCCCTCTTCCTCTCTTACTTCTACAGTATCTCTCTCTCTCTCTCTTCTATTATCTTGTTTCTACAGTATCTGTCTCTCTCTCCTATTATCTTTTTTTTTTTTTCTTTTTTTTTGGTCTTTTTCCCCCTCCATTTTCCTCCGATTTTCTCCCATCCCAATGTTAGTCGTATGCCAATTCCCAGTCCCTTCCTGGCAGTGGAGGTTTCTCTATGACAACACGTGAAACACAAATTCACTCATAATTCATAATTATTATTAATTTACATATATATATAAATTTATTTTATTTATATATATATAAAAAATTTATTTTTTTAATTATTATTATTTTATATTTTTTTATTAGAAAAGTTTTCCTCTGTAAGAAAAATGTCAGTGAATTTTTTCTTTTAAAAAAATTGCCAAAATTGCCAGCTCTGAGCAGGCCTGCACTGCAGTAATGACTGCAGTAATTATTCGTGAAGAAAACTTCACAGGTGTGACCCAATGTTATATAAATAATAAATAACAGCCAATCGAAATAGGCTATTAACTTCGTCTAAGCACGGTCTGTGCAGTTAAACTCTCGCCATTGAATGGAGGATTGAATGATTGACAGCCCTTGCCATCCAATACATGGAGGTTGAATATGATTGGCAGCCTTGCAAATCCAATCAGAGATTGCTGCATTGCAAAGTCAAAACGGGTCCATCTGCAGGGTAGGTTTAGCTCTGGCCAATCTCAAGTTTCTCAAGTTTCTTTATTAGTTGTCATACAGAAGTACAGAATACTTTTATACAAAATGTAACTGAAATAAGCATTTTGTATAAAAGTATTCTGTACTTCTGTATGACAACTAATAAAGAAACTTGAGAAACTTGAGATTGGCCAGAGCTAAACCTAACCTCCGACCCTGCAGATGGACCCATTTTGACTGTTTGAAAGAGCAAGGAAGTAGTTTAGTTGTTGTTTAGTAGAAGTAAGCTGTACAGCTATAACAAGTAAAGTCAGGCTAAATTAAACTTTGCGCCAACATTAGGACCGAAGTATAAACCAGCAACTGAGCAACATGAAGAAGTGGATCAGAAAAAACGTTGTGGATGAAAAGGTAAGTAGGCTAGTGTTTGTAAAAGCTTGTATGCTAACAGTAGCTAGCCATCTTAGCCTACATCACAATGATAATCACCAAGCTAACTTACTGTACACACTGTAGGGCTGGGCAATTAATCAAAACAGAATCGCGATATCGATTCATAGACCTATGCAATCTCATTTCTAAGTTATGACTATTTTTTTTTATTAAACTTTTTTTTTTTTTTTTTTTTACTTTTTAAATTATTTTATCTGGGTTGAACATGATTTGTGGAACTCCCTCTGGTGTTGTGGTCGTGGTATTCACTGACCTTTGGGAAGTATTCCGACATGCACATGGGTATCTTAGTGGTGTAGTGTATCTTGTAGACCAGGCCCATTGCAAGTTGCTGTACTCTGTCGTCTACTCTCTAAGCCATCCTAGGTTGTCAAAGTGGGCAGGGGTGAGGTGGGTTTTAGGAGTAAGGTCAAGCAGTAGTCTGACCAGTTTGTTTTGTGATGTTTGTAATCTTGTTTTTAGTGCCTTTGAGGTGCTTTGGTACCATGAGGTGCAAGCATAGTCGTAGTACCCTTGAATGAGTGCTCCTGTTAGAGTCTTCAAGGTATTCTTGTTTACCAGAGAGGAGATCCGGTACAGGAATCTAGTTTGTTGGTTGACTTAGTTTTATTACATTGGATCCCATTTTGTCACAGGAATGATTTGCCTCTATAGGATGGAACCCAGGTAGGGAATTTCATCTTTCCTTTTAAGATAAGATAAGATATTCCTTTATTGATCCCCTTGGGGAAATTCAGGCATCATAGCAGCATGTGGGAAGGGGGGGGGGGTACAGGTAGTGAAAACAACACAAGCAGTGTAAACAAATAGGTCAATATAATTTACTATCTAACTAACTGAAATATATTTTCACAGTGTCACATAAGGTGCAGTATGCATAAGGTAGTGTTATAATTTACTATCTAACTAACTGAAATATACATTATTCATTATTCACAGTATCACAGTATCCACATAAGGTGCAGTATGCCTAAGGTAGTGTAAGTTGTCCTCCTTGGGTTCCTATAAGTCCCAGGTCGATGTCTGGCAGCAGTTGCTGCCCACTGTTGTGGAGCCTGATGGCCACTGGTATGAAGGACTGTCCGAGGCGGTTAGTTGAGTGTCGGGGGGGTATGAGTCTGTGGCTTCCTTGTCACCTTCACCTAATATGTTTTGATCTGGTCAGGTGCGCTGTCACCTAAAATGTTTTGATCTGATCAGGTGCGCTGTCACCTAAAATGTTTTGATCTGATCAGGTGCGCTGTCACTTAATATGTTTTGATCTGGTCAGGTGGGCTGTCACCTAATATGATTTCATCTGGTCAGGTGCGCTGTCGCCTAATATGATTTCATCTGGTCAGGTGCGCTGTCACCTAATGTTAATATGTTTTCATCTGTGTCCACTGACCACTGACACACAGTGGGGGATGTTTTAAAAATATAATTTAATATATAATATAATATAATAATTTGTGCTTCACCTAAAAATTTGGTCAGCAGCCTCCACTGCTTCCTGGTCGCTGCGCACTTACCCCCCACAGTCAGATCATCTGGGAGAGTGGAGGCTACCACGTGCTTCCTCCGACACACGTCCAGCCAATCACCGCTTCTTTTCACCTGGCAGCGCGGATTCTTATCGAGAGGGCGTAGCGTGTGGGAGGACCACACTATCCCCCTCGAGTCCTATCCGCGCTTAGCAGGCGCCCCGACCGAACTGTAGGAGTCGCTGTTTACAACGACCCGGACCCACCCCGCCAGCTTCTCCCACCCTCTAATACAGCCAATTGTATTAGTGCAGACGGCCAGCCAAGCTGGTGACGACCCCGGAGCTGTGAGCTGGATTCGAACAGGCGAATCCAGCTCACAGCTCCGGGGTTGGTGACGAACGCAATCTCCGCTCGGCCACCTAACCGCCTTCTATTATCTTGTTTCTACCGTATCTCTCTCCCCGTCCCTCCCTGCTCCTCTCTTATTTCTACAATATATATCTCTCCTTGTGTCTCTTTTCCCACCTTCTTGCTATCACTCTCTCCCCCTCCCTCTCTCTCCTCATATCTCACTCTTTACCAGCTTGATTTCTCCTTGATATGGCGTGAATCCGATCCGTTTAAATTACTGTGATAATGGGCGCCCAAGTGGCAAACCTTGTAACGCGCTGCATCGCGAAGCGGCCGACCCGGGTTCGATTCCCGGATCCGGCATCCTTTGCATTCTTCCTCTCTCTCTCTCTCTACCGGACTGCCCGGTAGTAAAAACAATTTAAAGAAAATCTACAAAGATTACTGTGATAATACTGTTTCTGTATGTTTAATTACAAAATAATAGGCCTATAAATAGTTACCCAGGAGTAGTTGGGTTCAGACTAGAACTACAACAATGTTGATACTTCCTGATACCACTACCCATCACCTAACACCTTCGTTCATTTCCACACATATATCACTACTGGAATTCGTACTCACTATTAAAATTGTACTGTCCTACTGCCTCAAACCTGCTCAAGGTTCCCTAACAACCTCCTACCTCTATTTATGTTCATGCTCCAACCTCCCCAAAACAGAAAGGTTTGGGGATTATGCATTTGGATGTTAGAAGCCTAATACAAGAATTGGATCATTTAAAATGACCCTGAATGATATCATATTATTAAGTGAGTCATGGCTTAAAAGCAAAAAGTATGAATTTGGAAGTACAGTTTATTTAGAATGGATAGAGTTGCAAAAGGAAAATAAAAATGGGTTTGTCTTTCTTTTGTGCTCTTCAATTCCCCTGCAATCTCCCCAGTCCTGTCTAAATCCTGTAGTGTTACATTCCCTGAAAATGTTGTCCCAATTTAGAAAAAGTTATGGTTTAGTCTCTGTCTACTTATGCTCCAATTGCAGTGAATCATTTGTTTCCGGCCTCCCTCCTAGATAACGTATTTGATCAGTGGTTCAAAAAGGGAGTTTTGAACACGAGACTGCTCTATGAAAGCAACGTATTTATGTCATTTGAACAAATTAAGAACAAGTATGATTTGCCATCACACCACTTCTTCCGTTACTTTCAAGTTAGAAACTTTATACGTAGTCAATCCACTACATTTCCATCCCTGCCTCCAAATACATCACTGGACTCAATCCTGGAGACAAAACCTGAGCTCAAGGGAACAATGTCTAAGCTTTATACGAACATATTCGAGATGGAGGACTCGTCACTCTCAATAATAAAGGGACATTGGGAAAAGGACTTTGAAACAGACATATCAGAAGAGGTGTGGTCAAGAATACTAAAATATTTTCACGCTTTATCTATCTGTGCGAGACACAGGCTTATTCAATTTAAGATTGTACATCGGCTACATATATCCAAACTCAAACTGTCAAAAAAAATGTACTGTATCGCTTATTCCTCCCTTCTAGCAAGACGTCTCATTCTTATGAACTGGAAAAACGAATATCCTCCCTCATTTGGCAGGTGGTAATTGTGATGTAATGTATCATCTAAAAGTTGAAAAGATAAAATATACTGTGCGGGGATCAAGTGGAAAATTTGGCAACCCTTTATCTCTTATGTGGAATGGTTGACTACGTCTCTCACCTCCTGAAACAAGGACACTGTATAGGAACAACTCTGTAACACGTAGTGCTCTCAGAACTTTTTATTTTATCTTTTTTTTTGTTTTTATTTTTTTTATTCTATTATTGTTATTATTATTATTATTATTATTATTATTATTATTATTATTATTATTATTATTAGTAATGTCTAAAAAAAACTAATCAAAATATCAAATATAAAAATGGGTTTGTCTGACTGTCCTACAGTAGACTCTCCCAACCCAAATGTTTTGAACTGCTTGCTCTGAAGATCCATCTAGGTGTTACGTTTTCACCTCCACAACCCTCCACAACCCTCCATACCTGTCTCACACACCCCCTGCACTTCATTTCAACCCTCCATACGTGTCTCACACTCACACACCCCTGCACTTCAGCTCAACCCTCCATACCTGCCTCACACACCCCTGCACTTCAGCTCAACCCTCCATACCTGCCTCACACACCCCTGCACTTCAGCTCAACCCTCCATACCTGCCTCACACACCCCTGCACTTCAGCTCAACCCTCCATACCTGCCTCACACACCCCTGCACTTCAGCTCGGGCACTACGTGCACGTAATAGGCACAGGTGAAATGAGTTGCGCTGATGGATGGAGACTCCACAACTGCTCCCACTCTTCCACTCAGCCTACAAGAAGCATGGTTCTCCAGTCATTCAGCGTCAGATCATCCCTAAGAATGGCCTGGCAAGTATCCTCTACCTTTTCTCTCATAATGCTGTTTACCAGATGTGTGTTGATATCTCTTGACGTTGTATTCTCCCGTATACAACTCTCTCATGATTTTTTACATTGCATTTTCCGTATACAATTCTCTCATGATTTTTTATGTTGTATTTTTCACATGTACAGTGTTACCGTGAGGAATTATTTATTCTCTCTGTGTCCTCCACAGGCTACAGCCCATTACCTCCAGTGATCCCCACCGGCCACGATCGTCCGCCCGCCCGCCAGGCTGAAACACCCAGACACACCACACCTTGCTGATTCTGAGCTGCTTCTAGGGGTGATTTTAATTTTAATTGGCTGAGTAATGCATCAGACCATTTAAAAGAGGCCTGTGGTAAGATTCAGATTCAGATTCCTTTATTATGCCATATGTGTAACCACATTGGTAATTGTCTCAGCATTTCTGACTTTTATCGCCATTTACTTATGTCCTCGTATAAAGACCTCCCGCTGGATATGATTTGGAGAAAGGATGTCCCGGAGTTGGATGTAGATTTTGATTGGGATGCAGTCTGGGAAAATTTTCGGTTATCTTCACGCAACCCAGATCACCAACAGATTCATCAACATTTTGTTCACAGGACTTATTTGACCCCTAGACGATTAAATCTAATGGGTCTCAGACCTGACTCTCGATGTACCTTATGTTCAAACGGTGCCACCGGAACATTATGCATATGTACTGGGAATGTCCTCCTGTTGAGCTCTTTTGGGAAAATGTTACCTCCCAGCTATCAGATATTTTCTCTCTGACCATACCTGTTCTGCCTGCTGTATTGTTATTGAATGATGTTTCTCAATTACCGACCTCTATACATGTGAAGAGACTCATTCTAGCCGGCCTCACAGCCGCCAAAAAATTTATTGCCTCAAGATGGATACACCCAGATAAATTATGCCCGAAGGTATGGATTCTCACTTATCTTGATGTGATTTATCTGGAGATATCCACTGCACGGGTTATAGGGGTTAATGAGTCGAATATCACGATCTGGTTGGCAGCTGTTGCAAAGATAAAAGAGCGCATAACTTGATTGCTGAATAATATTTTATGTATTAACTCACGTTGAGGTCCTGGGGTGAGTGGGGGGAGAGAGCGAGCGAGTGCCTATGTCCACTTGTTTTCTTTTTTCTTTTTTTTTTTTTTTTTTTCATTTTTCATTATTGTTATTATTATTACTACTGTTATTGTCATGTGAAGTCCTGTCTATTATTGTTGTTTATTATTATTATTATTACTACTGTGTTGTGTCTTGTTATGAAAAAAATTAACAAAAGCAATAAAAAGATTTGATAAAAGTAATTGCCTCAGCGTTACAGAGTATGCATTTTTTCATACATTTTCTTTTCACATAACAACAACAGACACAGGACAAAGACTTGAGTTCAGATTAATCATTTGAATAAATATATATATGTATAAAGTGTATAAAGTGTAAAGTGCAGTGCAGAGTTCCAGGTCAGTCCCAGTGCAGTATTTTAGCTGAGGCATAGATCAGCCTGGCGGCTGAGGGGAAGAAACTTAGTCTATGACGAGCTTTCACAGCCTTTGGGATCCGCAGCCTTCTCCCAGAGGGGAGCAGGGTGAAGAGGCTGTGACCGGGGTGGGAGGGGTCGGCCATGATCTTTCTTGCCCTCTTCAGCGTCCTGGAGTCGCGCAGGGACCTGAGGGAGGGCAGGGGACAGCCGATCACCCTCTCCGCAGAGCGAATCACCCGCTGCAGCTTGGCGAGATCTTTTGCCGCTGCAGCGGGGAACCAGGAGATGATGGAGTGGGTGAGGATGGACTCAATGATGGCCGTGTAAAACTTTTTTTTTTGATCCACTTTTTCTCCCATTTTCTATATTTTCTCCCATCCCAATTTCGTATCATCCAATTCAAGTCAAGTCAAGTCAAGTCAAGAGTTTTAATTGTCACGGCATACAGGTATACAATGAAATGCGGGTGGTCTTGCCCGCAACGATGTGCAATACAGTGGTACATATAATAGAATCAAAAGAAGAAAACAACATTGTGCAGTAACAGGTAACAGGTAACATGGAGTGACATCTCGGTATCTGTACATAGTTATTTACAGAGCATATGGGACATGCTAGTTATCTTTGGTAGTGCAATACACTGTTCCTGTTATTCTAATTTAAAGTGTCCTTTCCTTTGGCCATAAGTGTGCGTGTGTGCGACATGAGTGTGTGCCCGCTCATGTTAAATTCAACCCTCCCCTGTCACGAACGCTGTTTCTTGCCTCCCACAAGCCGGCTGCAATGTGGACTAAGTCATACATAGCACAAGTCCCCTCCGGTACTTGAGGTAACAGCAGTCTCATCTTTTCACCTGCGCAGCTCGATCTCTCACTGGCGAGGAGTAACGCGTGGGAGGCTCACGCTGCCCCCGACACTTCCTGATTCTACTGCGCAGGCGCACCAACCGACCTGTAGGAGTCGCTGTCCACAACGCCCGATCCCCACCCATCAGTTTCCCACCCCCTAATACGGCCAATGTGTATGAACGACCAGCTAAACTGAAAGCAATGTGGAGCGCTGGGCTCGAACAGGCGAGCCCAGCGTCTCCGCATTCGTGGCGAGCGCCTTGCCCACTACGCCACGTAGCCGCCTGATGGCCGTGTAAAATTTAAAGCTAGTTCAGCTAATTACCCAATCCACACAACCTCATTTAAAAGATTACTAAAAATTGCCAAAGATTTCTCGCACAACTCTGAGGTGAAATCTTTTAACTTTTTAACGTCCAAGCATTTATGGAAGATATTACAAATACCAACATCCATTGTATGTCAAATATCTCTGTTCATGGGTATTTTACAGAATCATCAAATGTATTCATTGATAAACATGCATCCTTCAAGAGACTTATAATTAAAGATACAGTAGAATAGCACCATGGTTCTCACAGGAGCTATTCATTATGTTTAAAGACAGGAATAATGCCTGGTCTCCTGCCAGACTCTGCTGTGAGAAAAGCTTAATCTAACTATTGTCTACTAATCACAAACTCATGCAAAGCCAGTCATTCTAAGCAAAAACTAAATTACCTGCCTACACATTGATTATGGTGGCTGTTTGTTTTAATTCATTAATAAATTAATGTATTTGCCTTGCATTCAACAAACAGTTAGCTGTTGCTGACCATCTGTTTTTAAAAAGAGTAAATGATCACAACAAATGTGTGTGTAAACTTAAACTATGAACCTTGCTTCTCAGTTTGATCCTTTCTCTCCTGGTGATGTTCTTAAGGTATTATGGTCCATTGATTCCAGGATGGACTAGATATTTTTTTCTAAAACTAGCCGCTCCAGTTATTAGATTAGATTAGATTAGATTAGATTAGATTAGATTAGATTAGATTCACTTTATTGTCATTACACAGTCCAAGACAGTGCAACGAGATCGTGTACGTCTAACCAGGATGTGACAATCAACAGTCAGTTGCAATATAAGACACATATAAATAAAACTGTACAGTAAGGTGCAATGGCACAATGTGCAATGGTGAGAATACAAAATAATAATAAAAATAATCATTCAAATAAAGTCTAGATAAGTTATGGCTATACACAGGTATACAGTGAGGTGCAGTGGGCTAAGTAGAGTTTTGATTCAGAAGTCTGACAGCTGAGGGGAAGAAACTATTCGTGGTCCTGTTGGTTCTGCCTGGGAGGCTGCGGTAGCGTGCCCCAGAGAGAGTACCCTGCAGGCGGGTAGCGTGCCCCAGAGAGAGGACCCCGCAGGCGGGTAGCGTGCCCCAGAGAGAGTACCCCGCAGGCGGGTAGCGGTAGTAAAAACAATTTAAAGAAAATCTACAAAGATTACTGTTTCTGTATGTTTAATTACAAAATAATAGGCCTATAAATAGTTACCCAGGAGTAGTTGGGTTCAGACTAGAACTACAACAATGTTGATACTTCCTGATACCACTACCCATCACCTAACACCTTCATTCATTCCCACACATATCCCTACTGGAAATCGTACTCACTATTCAAATCGTACTGTCCTACTGCCTCAAACCTGCTCAAGGTTCCCTAACAACCTCCTACCTCTGTTTATGTTCATGCTCCAACCTCTTCACTCAACTCATCCAGTCATCCATCATAAATCATATCATCTTCTTTCATTTAAGCCCTCCAAAAATCTCTTATTAATCTCAAACTGGTTTTAAATAAATACAAATTAATTCATGGTCTTCTCAAAATCCCCAAACATATGGCAATCTGCATATCTCTACTGTAAATGGTTCACATATTGAAAGGGTAACAGAATATCTTGGAATCTGGCTCAATGACAAATTCACATAATCTCAAGTTTTCAAGTTTCAAGTTTCTTTAATAGTTGTCATACAGAAGTACAGAATACTTTTGTACAAAATGCTTCTTACTGTTGCGCTCCAGAGACTGTGCATGACAAGATAAGTATGAAATAAAAACATAGTAAAAATTAGAAGTAAAAAAAGAGGTCACAGTGTTCAGTTTAGACATATGTACAATGTTCGTAGACGTAGTTACCATACAATATACAATACTGTGCAGTGTACTAATATACAATGCTATATAGTGCAAGGCATAAATGGACGAGGTGCAGTTTAGGTACAATTCACAGTAGGTGTACGAGTTGTAGTGCAAATCCTTTATCAATAAATATAAAGTGTAAGTGTGTTTGTGTGATCTAAAGTGTGGAGAGTGGGTGCTGCAGTGTGTTGTTTGTTTGAGTGAGTGTGTGCGTGTGGGTGTGTGTGCTGTGTGCATTTGATGGTTGTTGCATAGTGATTATTGTTCGTTTAGCGATTATTGTTCGTTTAGCAGCCTGATGGCCTGTAAGCAATTTGCGACAAAAGATTAACTTTTTGTATAGAAACAACGTTTCCTTTTGATCTGAAGAAAAATGGATTGTTGAATCAACTTTCCTGACAATTTGGGACTATAGGAATGTAGGGATGTATGTGGATCCAGACCACACCCTTACACTCATTAACACTGATGAAAGGTACCGCACTTACCACTGTTTTCTAAGGTTGGTTGGTCTTCTCTGTCTGACAGGCACAGTAAGCATTGGTATCTATTTATAAAGCCCTACTCCTATAAATTATCACCTTATTTCATCTATGCTGCTCTGGAACACCGGTCTTTATTGTTTTATTGTGGATCCCCATTAGTCTACACCAAAGTAAGACTACTCTTCCTGGGGTCCAAACATTAAAAATACAAACACACACACAAATAAGTAAAATAAAAATATAAAACCACAAACATTGAAGTACTCACAAGAAAACATCACAACGAACAAAACAGTGAATAAAAGTTCACTCAATATTCATAAGTTAGATATCACAATTCTCAACCATAAAATACAAATGACATATTCAGTCCATAAGAACAAAACAGATCAAAATCATATATATGATTTGAACTCATATTATAGCATAACTTTTCTCAAGTCACCGATCACCTTTATATTTCCATACTAATTTCAAAAGTCAATGGCCAAAATGTAACTCATTATTCATGAGCGCAATTCTTTACTTTTTTTTTTAAACATAAATTTGTTCCTTATCATAGTTATATTTCTGGGTATTTTATTCCAATAAGCAACTGCTCTATACATTACCGTCTTTTTCAGAGCATTTGTTTTTGGTAGAGGTAAAGTAAAGCATGAATCTAATGCTTGCCTTGTGCTATATCCATGTCTCATATTAGTTGTGAGTGCAAACCCTCCGGTTTCCCAGTATTACAGATATTAAACAAAAAGGTTCAGAGTTCAGAGTTCAGAGTTCAGAGTTTTTATTTGCCACATGGAATAATACAATCATAGTTTCTTCATTAAAAAATCATAAATAGCCATTCCATGGACAAAAGGAGCAGGAAGAAGAATAAATCTTATAATTACCTGCCCCTTATTCCTAAACTAACATGTATTTTCTTAATGGTCGGCGTATAACCTTATTTACACAAATAATCATTTATACCATTATAAAAGAAACACAATCCACAGTTAAACAAGAAAAATTTAAATAATAATAATAATGATAAAGAATAAAAAAGAAAAGAAAGAGAAGAGAAAAAAAAAGATCTCACTATTCAGATCACATTTTGATTTTCATACTGACTAAATATTTTTTTTATATACATTTTTTTGAATTGATAAACACTGTTACATCCCTTAAGCTCGCTATGGAGAGAATTCCATAACTTTACACCAATAACTGAAGGACACATCTGTTTAAGTGTGGTTTAAAATTGTATTTTCTCCTACTAAACTCACTTTCTAAATGAAAAAGATTTTGTAGTTTTTCTGGCAGTGTATTATTTCTTGCCCTAAACATAATTAACATTGTTTGAAACTTAACCATGTCTTCAAGTTTAATTATTCTAGATTTAATAAATAATATATTTGTGTGTTCTCGATAACTCACTTTATGTGTGATTCGTACAGCCCTCTTCTGTAGTATATATAATGGTTTTATATTTGTCCCATAAGTATTCCCCCATACTTCAACACAATAACTGATATAAGGTGAGATGAGTGAGCAGTAGAGTGTTCTCATTGCCTCATACTCTAACACATCCTTTACTTTATTCATAACAAAAATACTCTTGGACATCTTTTTTTTAACGTGTGCTATGTGCGATTTCCATGTTAATTTATCATCCATAATCACACCAAGAAAACGAAATTCATTAACTCTCTCTATATCAGCTCCATCTATGGTCAGTACTATATTTTCATCTAGTTTTCGATTGCCAAAAATCATAAATTTAGTTTTTTTCAGATTCAGTGATAGCTTATTTACATCAAACCATTTCTTTAGCTTTGACATTTCATACACAATATATTCAGCTAGTTCCTTTAAATTATTTCCAGAACAAAAAAAATTTGTATCATCAGCAAACAAGACAAACTGTAATAGTTTTGAAACATCACAAATATCATTAATATATAAAAGAGAGTTTGGGCCCCAAAACCGAACCTTGCGGTACCCCACATTCAATCTTCATGAGCTCAGATTTGACATCTGCCAACTGCACATATTGTTGCCTATTGTGGAGATAACTACTCAACCATTCAAGAACCATTCCTCTCACACCATATGAACGTAATTTAGAAATTAGAATATTATGATCTAAGGTATCAAATGCCTTTTTTAAATCAATAAACACCCCTATTGTTAATTTCCTTTTATCTGTTGCTGTTGTTATTTCTTCAATAATATTCATTAAGGCAGTCGCTGTTGATCTGTTTTGCCTAAAGCCATACTGGCTTTCGCTCAGCAGTTTATTCTTTTCCACAAAACCATCTAACTTATGCGAAAACAGTTTTTCAAGCACTTTCGAGAACTGTGAGAGCAATGACACTGGTCTATAGTTAGTGAAGCTGTGCTTATCTCCTACTTTGTAAAGTGGGATCACTTTTGCTACCTTCATCCTGTCTGGAAAAATACCTGTCTGAAAAGAAAGATTACAAATATAACAGAGAGGTTTGATTATACAATCAATTGTCTTCTTCACTATAATCATATCTATCCCATCACTGTCAATGGATGTCTTATTCTTTGACTTTAATACAATGGACATGATTTCTGCTTCACTGACATTTCCTAAAAACATACAGGTTACCAGGCTACATGCCATCCTCTGTTCCACTGTCATCCAGGTCAGCGCGGCATGCATCACTCCAACACTACTCCTCACAGAGCAGCGCAGAGCGAGGCGTGCCGCCCTGTTCTGAGCTAACTGGAGTTTGTTCAGATCAAGCCTAGAGGCGTTAGACCATAGTAGGACAGTAGTCCAGGCATGATAAGACCAAAGATTGTAGTACAAGCTTTGCTGTACCATTAGTCAACAGATTTCTACACCTTCTGATCATTGAAGTACCACAGCTCATCTTAGCCACCATATTGCTAATGTGTTTCGACCAAGAAAGTGTTTCATCTATTACAACACCCAGCAGTTTTGCCTCACTGACCTGTTCGATATCAGCACAGTTCAGAACTAGATTTAATTTAGGAGTTGATCTAGATGTATATTTTGAGGCTATCATTATACTCTTGGTTTTTGCAACATTTAACTTTAACTTATTTTCACTTACCCAGTTGGAAATGAGCACTATCTCATCTTGCAATAACGTATTAACAGACTCAGATTGTTGCGCCGCTACATACACGGTAGTATCATCTGCATAGATCTCCATTGATGCATTATTAAGTACTAATGGTAAATCATTAACGAATATTGCATAGTTCAAGTTCAAGTTCAAGTTCTTTAATAGTTGTCATACAGAAGTACAGAATACTTTCATACAAAATGCTTCTTACTGTTACGCTCCAGAGACTGTGCTAGACAAGATAGTATCAAATAACATAATAACATAATATAGCATGAATTTAGAAGAAGAAAATGAGGTCACAGTGTTCGGTATAGACATATGTACAATGTTCTGAGTTACCATATAATATACAATACACAATACTATGCAGTGTACTAATGTACAGTACTATCTAGTGCAAAGCAGAAATGGGATGAGGTACAATTTTAGGTACAATTTACAGTAAGGTGTACGAGTTGTAGTGCAATCCTTCATCCATAAATATAAAGTGTGGGGAGTGGGTGCTACAGTGTGTTTGTTTAAAGTGGGTGTGTGCTATAAGTGTGTGGAGTGGGTGCTACAGTGTGTTTGTTTAAAGTGAGTGTGTGCGTGTGTGCTATGTGCGTTTGGTGGTTGTTGTTGTGTAGTGTTCATTCATTGTTCGTTTAGCAGCCTGATGGCCTGGGGATAGAAGCTTCTTCTGAGTCTTTCTGTGCTCGCCTTGAGACTCCTGTATCGCTTGCCTGACCGCAGCAGTTCAAAGAGGCAGTTGTTCGGGTGACTGGAGTCTTTAATGATTCTCTTAGCCTTGCCCTTGCAACGCTTGTAGTAAATGTTCTGGAGGGTGGGGAGCCCCCCTCCAATTGTGCGTTCGGCTGAACGTGTCACTCTTTGTAGTCTGCTTTGGTCTTGTGCAGTGCTATTCCCAAACCAGGAGGTGATGTTGCCGGTCAGGATGCTCTCTATTGTACATGAGTAGAAGTTCTTAAGGATCTTCTGGCTGACTTGGAACTTCCTTAGGCGCCTGAGGAAGTAGAGGCGTTGTCGTGCCTTCTTCACAACACTGTTAATGTGTGTGGTCCATGTCAAGTCCTCGGATATGTAGGCTCCGAGGTACTTAAAGCTGTTGACTCTCTCAACCGGTGCCCCGTCGATGCTGAGGGGGCTGTAGTCCTTGACCCCCGACCTCCTGAAGTCCACAATCATCTCCTTTGTTTTGCTGACGTTCAGGGAGAGGCTGTTTTCCTGGCACCATCCCGCCAGGACCTTGACCTCTTCCAGGTAGGCCCTCTCGTCGTTGGCAGAGATCAGGCCCACCACCACTGTGTCGTCAGCAAATTTGACGATTGTATTGCTACTCCGCTGAGCCACACAGTCGTGTGTGTACAGGGAGTAGAGGAGGGGACTCAGAACACAGCCCTGGGGGGCCCCTATGTTGAGGGTGATGGATGAGGAGGTGCAGTTGCCTGCTCTCACCACCTGGGGTCTGCCAGTCAGGAAGTCCAAGACCCACTGGCAGAGGTCATAGCCCAAGCCCAGGTCCCTGAGCTTGGCTATGAGTATGGAGGGGACTATGGTATTGAATGCCGAGCTGTAGTCGATGAATAGCATTCTCACATAGTTCCCCTGCCTCTTGTCCAGGTGTGATGCTGCTGTGTGCAGCACATGGGATATGGCGTCCTCCGTGGACCTGTTGGGGCGGTATGCAAATTGCAGGGGGTCCATGTTGATGGGGAGGGAGGAGCAGATGTAGCCCTTTACTAGCTTCTCGAAGCACTTCATGGCTATGGAGGTGAGAGCTACAGGGCGGTAGTCGTTGAGGCAAGCAGGCTTGGATTTTTTGGGTACAGGGATAATAGTGGACTTCTTCAGGCAGGTGGGGATGACAGCCTGTTCTAAGGACAGGTTAAATATGTCAGTGAATACTGGGGCCAGTTGGTCGGCACAGACTTTTAGGACGCGGCCGGGGATGCCGTCTGGACCTGCTGCCTTCCTGATATTCACTTTTTTAAAGGTCCGCCTCACCTCATGCTCTGTTACCCTGAACACTGCGCCTCCATCAGCAGCCGACCCCCCCCCCCCCCATTGCCGAGGCTTGTGAGCTGGTGTTGTTATTACCAGCATCAAACCTTGCATAGAAGGTATTGAGGTCATTTGCTAAGGAGATGTCACTGTTCAGTTTGAGGGAGGCGCCTTTGTAGTCTGTCATCGTTTTGAGCCCCTGCCACATAGCTCTAGAGTCAGCTTGTTCAAACTGGAGTTCAATTTTATCCCTGTAGCGTCGTTTGGCCTCTGACACAGTCCTCCTTACGTTGTATCGCGCCACCTTGTGGTCATTCATGTTGCCTGCCTCTAGGCCGTCGTTGTATGCTTTGGTGCGCTCTCTCAGAGCTTCACGGACGGATTTGTCTACCCAGGGTTTTTGATTTGGGTAAACTTTCATTTTGGTAGTGGGGATTGTTTCTTTCACCCTAGTACAAACATAGTCCAGCACTGTCTCCGTGTAGGCATTAATGTTATCTGTGTCGCGGAACACATTCCAGTCTGTGTTGTGAAACACTGACCGGATCGTATCCTCTGACGTCACATCCCATTTCTGCACCTCTCGCGAGACTACGGGAGTACTTTTAATTTTCTGTCTGTACTTTGGTGAAAGAAAAATGTATGCGTGATCTGACTTACCAAAGCCACTATCAGAATGAGCCTTGTAGCCACCTTTAAATTGCGTGTAACAGTGATCTAGGATGTTACCGCCTCTGGTGTTGCAAGTCACATGCTGATAGAAGTCGGGCAATACCTTTCTCAGATTGGCGCTATTGAAATCTCCCAGAACTAAAATGGCGGCGTTAACATTCGCCTCTTGGATTCTATTTACCTCGTCGTGTAGTCTGGAGAGCGCAACCTTGTTGCACTTGCTGGCTTGCGGTGGAATATACACTCCGACCAGGACGATCGCCGTTAACTCCCTCGGGAGGAAGAAAGGACGACACTTGATGGTTATATATTCCAGTTCTGGGGAGCAGTGGTTGGATAATTCCTTCACGTTAGTTGGGTCACTCCAATTTTTGTTCAACATGAAGGCAATACCTCCTCCACGTTGTTTACCGGATTCTGCTGTTCTATCCTTGCGGTGAATGAAGAAATGATCGGCCGGTTGGATGGCGTGGTCTGGGACTTCTGGCGCCAGCCACATCTCGATGAAGCAGAGAACGTTACAGTCCCTAACGTCTCTCTGGAATTGAATCCTTGTTCGGATGTCGTCTAGTTTATTGTCTATTGATTGTACATTGGCTAGCAATATACTGGGTAGTGGTGTCCTGTGCCAGCTGGTTCTCAGCCTGTTACGGACTCCAGCTCTCTTTCCTCGCCGTCTGGGTCCTTTGTCCCTGGGGGCGAGATCCGGTCCTGATGTCCTCAAGATCTCAACGGGCCATTGTTGCGGTTCAGAGAGCTGATCCAGAGAGTAATCCAGTCGGTAAGTTTCCCGTAATCCAATGTCTATAAGTGACTGACGGTCATACACATTAAATGCACCTACTGTTGGTACAGACAAAACTCTTAAAACTATAAATATTAACAAAAGTATGCACAGTCTCGACGGAGCGCACAGACAGGCAGCCGGTCGTAGCGGCGCCATCTTTTATTTTATACAATAAGGGACCCAGGCAGCTCCCTTGGGGCACTCCGGCATGGAGTTCCCTCATCTCCGATAGTGTGCCATTAAACATCACGCATTGTAGTCTATTAAGTAAGTAATTCTTTAACAACTTAATAGCACTTTCATTGAATTTATAAGCTGAAAGTTTCATGAGCAGAAGATCATGATCTATAATGTCGAATGCAGCGCTAAAATCCAGAAGCACAGCACTGCACAGCACAGATCCACACTTAACATGTGTGGTAGTATTGACGTTGAATTTCATAATTAATAGGTGTGAATAATTAGAGAGTCATAATGTAGGAAAAACAGACATTCTACACCAACCCCCTCTCATAAGCAGACTGAGAACAGTTACAGGTCATAAAGCCCCCTCAGGCTAATGTAATCAGGAGATAACAAAGACTATGTAAATAAGTTGCACCCCACAGATGAAATGGGGACTCGATCTAAATCCTGGTATATTTAACACTGTTATATTATCTGGTAAATAAAGGTTGGTGTAGGTAACTTACAAAGAATACTACCATTTAGAATGTCACATGAAAGGAAGGGTGATTACACTCTTGTTATAGAATTCTGGTTAGTACTGTATGGTAATAGGTAGGCCCTTCTGTTCCCGGGAGGACGACGACGACGGGGGCCATAGGCAGGCCCCCTCTCTGTCCAAACATGAGAAGCTATGGCCCAAAGGAGGGGGCTATTCACACCACCCCACCAGATGACATCACACCAGCCCCCACCCGTGGGACAAGACCCAACCTCCAGAAGAACCAGCCGGATTGGAGGACCATATTAGTAAAATGTGCTATTATTGGCTAGAAATGATAAGATATAAGGGGCGACAAAGTGTTAAGACGGGAGCCCAGATCCCAACCCCGATCTGCGTGCTCCCCGCTCCCCACCATCGAGAGACTGCTGCTGTGCTGTTGTATGTAAGTAAGCCGAAATGGACACACCCTGTTTGGTTAGAATGTAATGTAAACTTAGCTTAGAAACCAGGCTTACTTACATACAAAAAGGGCTTACAGTATTGTCAATGTATGTTCAAATTATGTTAACGAGTGACTGTTTCGGTACATATTGGGGTTTGAGAATGCAAACCTTATTGTGATTTCTGTACACGGCAGCCCTGTTAATGTTTTCTGATAATCTTTTGTATGCAAAAGGCAACTTCTTATTCACCTTGGCCTCTGGCTCAAATAAATGCTGAGTTGAACTATAGTTCATGATTTGTCTGGCTACACGTTTATTTCTTCATCTGTTATGGTCTGATGAAGAGACCGACAATTCTATCAATATGATCCCTTTCTCCTCCTTCCAGATAAGCAATCCCATTTGTCCTGTACTACAATAACCTTAGATTATTGTAGGATTCTGTAGGAATTTACTACACATGCTCCAGTGTTGTCTAGTTCTTCAGATACCCTGTGCTTGAACTAATCTAGGAATGACTTGGACTGTTTTTTGTATTGATGCAACAAAATCATGGAATCTCTTACATCGTGACCTAAAACTCAGTACACTGAGACAGTTTAGATTCTTAATTAATAACCATCCTAGGTTGACTTGTGATATTGCATACTGTAGGAGTTGCATTTATCTTTTGACTGTGTGTTGGTGATTGATTTATTGTATGTTTTAAATAGACAAAAATGTGTTTTGTAACCATCAAATGCCACTATTGCACTATTGAAAATGATGGCCTCCCTAAATTAAATAAAGTATATTTAATCTCTTTCTTTCACCTCTCTCTCTCTCTCTCTCTCTCTCTACTGTATCTCTCTTTCCCCTCTATCTATCTATCTATCTATCTATCTATCTATCTATCTATCTATCTATCTATCTATCTATCTATCTATCTATCTATCTATCTATCTATCTATCTATCTATCTATCTATCTATCTATCTATCTATCTATCTATCTATCTATCTATCTATCTATCTATCTATCTATCTATCTATCTATCTATCTATCTATCTATCTATCTATCTATCTATCTATCTATCTATCTATCTATCTATCTATCTATCTATCTATCTATCTATCTATCTATCTATCTATCTATCTATCTATCTATCTATCTATCTATCTATCTATCTATCTATCTATCTATCTATCTATCTATCTATCTATCTATCTATCTATCTATCTATCTATCTATCTATCTATCTATCTATCTATCTATCTATCTATCTATCTATCTATCTATCTATCTATCTATCTATCTATCTATCTATCTATCTATCTATCTATCTATCTATCTATCTATCTATCTATCTATCTATCTATCTATCTATCTATCTATCTATCTATCTATCTATCTATCTATCTATCTATCTATCTATCTATCTATCTATCTATCTATCTATCTATCTATCTATCTATCTATCTATCTATCTATCTATCTATCTATCTATCTATCTATCTATCTATCTATCTATCTATCTATCTATCTATCTATCTATCTATCTATCTATCTATCTATCTATCTATCTATCTATCTATCTATCTATCTATCTATCTATCTATCTATCTATCTATCTATCTATCTATCTATCTATCTATCTATCTATCTATCTATCTATCTATCTATCTATCTATCTATCTATCTATCTATCTATCTATCTATCTATCTATCTATCTATCTATCTATCTATCTATCTATCTATCTATCTATCTATCTATCTATTTCTCCAGAGAACACAGCCTGTACATGCCAGACTGTATGTCTGTGTAAGACACATCACACATAAACCTCAGCTGTGTCTGTCCCTGATCCTGTCCCGGTGCTATTCAGTGGTGCTACATCAACCCTGGATCACATTTACCCAGCCTCAGTGCAAGAGAGAGAGAGAGAGAGAGAGAGAGAGAGAGAGAGAGAGAGAGAGAGAGAGAGAGAGAGAGAGAGAGAGAGAGAGAGAGAGAGAGAGAGAGAGAGAGAGAGAGAGAGAGAGAGAGAGAGAGAGAGAGAGAGAGAAGGAAGACCCAGGGGGGTGGAGGGACTATGGATTACCCCTGACTGCAGGGCCTGCGGCTTGGGCAGCAGAGAGAGTCTTCTGGGATTTCTGGGGGGGGGGGGGGTATA
>NC_140177.1:71732489-71776006 GCF_963971535.1 Notolepis coatsorum | reverse complement strand
GACCCAGGGGGGTGGAGGGACTATGGATTACCCCTGACTGCAGGGCCTGCGGCTTGGGCAGCAGAGAGAGTCTTCTGGGATTTCTGGGGGGGGGGGGGGTATATAGAAACATACTATAAAAGATGGAGAGGGAGAGATCATGATGGCATGATGGATGATGACATGATGGGGTAGATTGGCAGTGAAAGTGTGTGGATCTGTATGAAGAGAGAGAGAGGGGAGACAGAGGGAGAGAGAGGGGAGACAGGGAGAGAGAGGGGAGACAGGGGGAGAGAGGGGAGACAGAGGGAGAGAGGGGAGACATGGAGAGAGAGGGGAGACAGGGGGAGAGAGGGGAGACAGGGGGAGAGAGATGAGACAGGGAGAGAGAGGGGAGACAGGGAGAGAGAGGGGAGACAGGGAGAGAGAGAGGAGACAGGGGGAGAGAGGGGAGACAGGGAGAGAGAGAGGAGACAGGGAGAGAGAGGGAGAGAGAGGGAGAGAGAGGGGAGACAGGGAGAGAGAGAGGAGACAGGGGGAGAGAGGGGAGACAGGGAGAGAGAGAGGAGACAGAGGGAGAGAGGGGAGACAGGGAGAGAGAGAGGAGACAGGGAGAGAGAGAGGGGAGACAGGGAGAGAGAGGAGACAGGAGACAGGGAGAGAGAGGGGTGACAGGGAGAGAGAGGGGAGACAAGGAGAGAGAGAGGAGACAGGGGGAGAGAGAGGGGAGACAGGGAGAGAGAGAGGGGAGACAGGGAGAGAGAGGGGAGACAGGGGGAGAGAGAGGGGAGACAGGGAGAGAGAGAGGAGACAGGGAGAGAGGGGAGACAGGGAGAAAGAGGGGAGACAGAGAGAGAGAGGGGAGACAGGGAGAGAGAGAGGGGAGACAGGGAGAGAGAGGGGAGACAGGGAGAGAGAGAGGGGAGACAGGGAGAGAGAGGGGAGACAGGGAGAGAGAGGGGAGACAGGGAGAGAGAGAGGGGAGACAGGAGGAGAGAGAGGGGAGACAGGGAGAGAGAGGGGAGACAGGGAGAGAGAGAGGAGACAGGAAGAGAGAGAGAGGGGAGACAGGGAGAGACAGGGAGAGAGAGGGGAGACAGGGAGAGAGAGGGGAGACATGGAGAGAGAGGGGAGACAGGGAGAGAGAGGGGAGACAGGGAGAGAGAGAGGGGAGACAGGGAGAGAGAGGGGAGACAGGGAGAGAGAGAGGGGAGACAGGGAGAGAGAGAGGAGACAGGAAGAGAGAGAGAGGAGACAGGGAGAGAGAGAGGAGACAGGGAGAGAGAGGGGAGACAGGGAGAGAGAGAGGAGACAGGGAGAGAGAGGGGAGACAGGGAGAGAGAGAGGAGACAGGGAGAGAGAGAGGAGACAGGGAGAGAGAGGGGAGACAGGGAGAGAGAGAGGAGACAGGGAGAGAGAGGGGAGACAGGGAGAGAGAGGGGAGACAGGGAGAGAGAGAGGAGACAGGGAGAGAGAGGGGAGACAGGGAGAGAGAGGGGAGACAGAGAGAGAGAGGGGAGACAGGGAGAGAGAGGGGAGACAGAGAGAGAGGGGAGACAGAGGGAGAGAGAGAGGAGACAGGGAGAGAGAGGGGAGACAGGGAGAGAGAGAGAGGAGACAGGGAGAGAGGGGAGACAGAGAGAGAGAGGGGAGACAGGGAGAGAGAGGGGAGACAGAGAGAGAGAGAGGGGAGACAGGGAGAGAGAGAGGAGACAGGGAGAGAGAGGGGAGACAGGGAGAGAGAGGGGAGACAGGGAGAGAGAGGGGAGACAGGGGGAGAGAGGGGAGACAGGGAGAGAGAGAGGAGACAGAGAGAGAGAGGGGAGACAGGGGGAGAGAGGGGAGACAGGGGGAGAGAGGGAGACAGGGAGAGAGAGGGGAGACAGAGGGAGAGAGAGGGGAGACAGGGAGAGAGGGGAGACAGGGAGAGAGAGGGGAGACAGGGGGAGAGAGGGGAGACAGGGGGAGAGAGGGGAGACAGAGAGAGAGAGGGGAGACAGAGAGAGAGAGAGGAGACAGGGAGAGAGAGGGGAGACAGGGAGAGAGAGAGGAGACAGGGAGAGAGAGGGAGAGAGAGGGAGAGAGAGGGGAGACAGGGAGAGAGAGGGGAGACAGAGAGAGAGAGGGGAGACAGGGAGAGAGAGGGGAGACAGGGAGAGAGAGGGGAGACAGGGAGAGAGGGGAGACAGGGAGAGAGAGGGGAGACAGAGAGAGAGAGGGGAGACAGAGAGAGAGAGGGGAGACAGGGAGAGAGAGGGGAGACAGGGAGAGAGGGGAGACAGGGAGAGAGAGGGGAGACAGAGAGAGAGAGGGGAGACAGAGAGAGAGAGGGGAGACAGGGAGAGACAGGGGAGACAGGGAGAGAGAGGGGAGACAGGGGGAGAGAGGGGAGACAGAGAGAGAGAGGGGAGACAGGGAGAGACAGGGGAGACAGGGAGAGAGAGGGGAGACAGGGAGAGAGAGAGGGGAGACAGAGAGAGAGAGAGGAGACAGGGAGAGAGAGAGGAGACAGGGAGAGAGAGAGGGGAGACAGAGAGAGAGAGAGGAGACAGGGAGAGAGAGAGGGGAGACAGGGAGAGAGAGAGGAGACAGGGGGAGAGAGGGGAGACAGGGAGAGAGAGGGGAGACAGGGGGAGAGAGGGGAGACAGGGAGAGAGAGAGGGGAGACAGGGAGAGAGAGGAGACAGGGGGAGAGAGGGGAGACAGGGAGAGAGAGAGGGGAGACAGAGAGAGAGAGAGGAGACAGGGAGAGAGAGAGGAGACAGGGAGAGAGAGAGGGGAGACAGAGAGAGAGAGAGGAGACAGGGAGAGAGAGGGGAGACAGGGAGAGAGAGGGGAGACAGGGAGAGAAAGAGGAGACAGGGAGAGATAGAGGAGAGACAGGGGGAGAGAGGGGAGACAGGGAGAGAGAGGGGAGACAGGGAGAGAGAGGGGAGACAGGGAGAGAGAGGGGAGACAGGGAGAGAGAGAGGAGACAGGGAGAGAGAGGGGAGACAGGGAGAGAGAGAGGGGAGACAGGGGGAGAGAGGGGAGACAGGGAGAGAGAGGGGAGACAGGGAGAGAGAGGGGAGACAGGGAGAGAGGGGAGACAGGGAGAGAGAGGAGAGACAGGGATAGAGAGGAGACAGAGAGAGAGAGAGGGGAGACAGGGAGAGAGAGGGGGGAGACAGGGAGAGAGAGAGGAGACAGGGAGAGAGAGGGGAGACAGGGAGAGAGAGGGAGACAGAGAGAGAGAGAGGGGAGACAGGGAGAGAGAGGGGAGACAGAGAGAGAGAGAGGGGAGACAGGGAGAGAGAGGGGAGACAGGGGGAGAGAGGGGAGACAGGGAGAGAGAGAGGAGACAGGGAGAGAGAGGGGAGACAGGGGAGAGAGGGGAGACAGGGGGAGAGAGGGGAGACAGGGAGAGAGATGGGAGACAGGGAGAGAGAGGGGAGACAGGGAGAGAGAGAGGAGACAGGAGAGAGAGAGAGAGAGGGGAGACAGGGAGAGAGAGGGGAGACAGGAGAGAGAGAGAGGGGAGACAGGGGAGAGAGAGGGGAGACAGGGAGAGAGAGGGGAGACAGGGAGAGAGAGGGGAGACAGGGAGAGAGAGGGGAGACAGGGAGAGAGGGGAGACAGGGAGAGAGAGGGGAGACAGGGAGAGAGGGGAGACAGGGAGAGAGAGGGGAGACAGGGAGAGAGAGGGGAGACAGGGATAGAGAGAGGAGACAGGGAGAGAGAGGGGAGACAGAGAGAGAGAGAGAGGGGAGACAGGGAGAGAGAGGGGAGACAGGGAGAGAGAGGGGAGACAGGGAGAGAGAGAGGGGAGACAGGGAGAGAGAGGGGAGACAGGGAGAGAGAGGAGAGACAGGGGGAGAGAGGGAAGACAGGGAGAGAGAGGGGAGACAGGGAGAGGGGAGACAGGGAGAGAGAGGGGAGACAGGGAGAGAGAGGGGAGACAGGGATAGAGAGAGGAGACAGGGAGAGAGAGAGGGGAGACAGGAGGAGAGAGAGGGGAGACAGGGAGAGAGAGGGGAGACAGAGAGAGAGAGGGGAGACAGGGAGAGAGAGGGGAGACAGGAGGAGAGAGAGGGGAGACAGAGAGAGAGAGGGGAGACAGGGAGAGAGAGGGGAGACAGGGAGAGAGAGGGGAGACAGGGAGAGAGAGGAGATACAGGGAGAGAGAGGGGAGACAGGGAGAGAGAGAGGGGAGACAGGCAGAGATAGAGGGGAGACAGGAGGAGAGAGAGGGGAGACAGGGGGAGAGAGGGGAGACAGGGAGAGAGAGGGGAGACAGGGGGAGAGAGGGGAGACAGGGAGAGAGAGGGGAGACAGGGAGAGAGAGGGGAGACAGGGAGAGAGAGGGGAGACAGGGAGAGAGAGGGGAGACAGGGAGAGAGAGGGGAGACAGGAGGAGAGAGAGAGGAGACAGGGAGAGAGAGGGGAGACAGGGAGAGAGAGAGGAGACAGGGAGAGAGAGGGGAGAGACATGGAGAGAGAGGGGAGACAGGGGGAGAGAGGGGAGACAGAGAGAGATATAGGGGAGACAGGGGGAGAGAGAGGAGACAGGAGAGAGAGAGGGGAGACAGGGGGAGAGAGATGGGAGACAGGGGGAGAGAGGGGAGACAGAGAGAGAGAGGGGAGACAGGGAGAGAGAGGGGAGACAGGGGGAGAGAGGGGAGACAGGGAGAGAGAGAGGAGACAGGGAGAGAGAGGGGAGACAGGGGGAGAAAGAGGGGAGACAAGGAGAGAGAGGGGAGACAGGGGGAGAGAGAGGGGAGACAGGGAGAGAGAGGGGAGACAGGGAGAGAGAGGGGAGACAGGGAGAGAGAGGGGAGACAGGGGGAGAGAGGGGAGACAGGGAGAGAGAGGGGAGACAGAGAGAGAGAGAGAGGGGAGACAGGGAGAGAGAGGTGAGACAGGGAGAGATAGAGGAGACAGGGAGAGAGAGGGGAGACAGGGAGAGAGAGGGGAGACAGGGGGAGAGAGGGGAGACAGGGAGAGAGAGAGGGGAGACAGAGAGAGAGAGAGGGGAGACAGGGAGAGAGAGGGAGAGAGAGGAGACAGAGAGAGAGAGAGGGGAGACAGGGAGAGAGAGGGGAGACAGGGAGAGAGGGGAGACAGGGGGAGAGAGAGGGGAGACAGGGGGAGAGAGAGGGGAGACAGGGAGAGAGAGGGGAGACAGAGAGAGAGAGAGAGGGGAGACAGGGAGAGAGAGGGAGAGAGAGAGGAGTTATGCAGAGATACATAGCTGAGTCTCGGATCTGCTTGAGTAAATAGGAAGGATTTAGGAGAAGGTTAAGAAAATAGGAGGCCTAGAATTAAGAAGAAATGAGAGCAGTGGCCAACATGGTCCTTTCCCAGAACTCTTGGGACCGTGTTAGTCGCCAGGCATTGTTGTGGATGAGAAATGCCCGCGGGCGGGCGGGAGTGGGATGGGGGGTGTTGTGTTGGTGGTTGTGTTTGCCTCTCTCTCTCCCTGCGGGTTCCCTGGCACCATGTCCGCTAGGTAATTACCACTCTGGTCCCATTCCAGTCTTCTCCCAGTATGGACATTGCCATGTTATGAACATGGAGAAAAAAACAAAAAAAATCACATCAGTTATTCCGTCTGTCTCACAGGGTGACTCACCGTGGTAGAGGCCGTATGCACTAGAGATAAATCCTGTTGAATGAAATCTAATTGAAACGCCACTCTCTCTATTTCTCTCTCTCTCTCTCTCTCTCTCTCTCTCCCTCTCTCTCTCTCACTGGATGGAGTCCAAGATTAATCGTGTGTGGATACAATATTTTAATATCTGTGGATCTCACGTTAGGAATCTGTATGGAGAGTGGATGGACAGACAGCAGACCGTCTCCTTTATCAAGTTCAATCATTTCACTTTGTGGCGTCTGAGCCATGTTTATTCATGGTTTCCCTGGAAACAACGATGAATGCAGTTATAATGGTATGGTGTGTGGTATGGCTAGAGCCTTTGTGTGTTTTTTTTGTGAGATTTTAAAGATATTGAGAATGTACTTAGGCTAAAGTGTTTCTTATGTTTGTATTTATTTTTTATTACTGTAATGTAATGTAGCCTACTGTAATGTTGTAAGTTATGTGCTCGGACCCCAGGAAGAATAATCCCATGGGTACAGTCCCATGGGTGTAGACTAATGGCGATCCATAAAAATAAACAAATAACAAATACAGAAAAGATAGTCTGTTTACTTTTCTGATAGCTATATGACTGCATACTGTAACTCGTAATGTTAATTTTCTATTTGGTCATTTGTGGCTGCCTAGTACCATTGGTAACCACTTTCAAAAGGAAAATGATACCAAAAGGTTTTTTCTAGTGCTGTCAATTGATAAAAATATTTAACTCGATTAATCGCATGATTGTCCATAGTTAACTCGCGATTAATAGCAAATGAATCGCATATTATTATTTTTTTCTACCTTAAATGGATATTTTTCAAGTTCCACGTTTTAATACTCTTATCAACATGCGAGTCAACAAATGCTTGCTTTATGCAGCCATTTACGTAACACAAAAGGATGACCCTCATGCATTGCAAATTTGCATCAAATTCAAAACAGAGTGATGCACAAAATAACTTAAAAGAAAATAATAATTTAAAACAATGAATAAAGTGTGCATGAAATAATAGGGGAAAGAAAACGTTAGGAACTTGTTACATTCACCCACACAAGGGCTGATTAATCACACACCCCTCTCTCTCTCTCTCTCTCTCACACACACACACACACACACACACACACACACACACACACACACACACACACACACACACACACACACACACACACACACACACACACACACACACACACACACACACACACACACACACACACACACACACTCCAGAAACAAACATAGTATCAATGAGAGCATCAATAATACACCTGAGTGAAGTCATAGCAAGTGGTAAGCATATATGTGAATAGAATAAATATATGAAGTAAGCATATTATTTGAATAGAATAGAAGTACTTAACCCAGCAATGAAACCACGTTGACAGACTACAAACCATGTTGACAGACCACGGACAGAAGACGGTAAGAAGCTGATCCATGGCCTCGGTGGTGCACGTAAATGGGTACTGTCTCAAAATCTGACTCAACTAAAAGTCAAAGTATCTGGCTAAAAACACACTTGAGTAAAAGTAAAAAAAATGCTACTTTTAAATGTACTTAAGTACTAAAAAGTTAAAGTATATTTTCTTTTTGGAAAGGGATAGACCATGGGTCTCAAACTCATTCCATCATCGGCCAAGTTTTCATTTTAACTATACATTGCACCAGGTGAGTTAGTTGAAGAGTTGAGCCAATTAGTGAAATCATCAGCTGGTGTTTAGGCAAGGTTGGAATGAAACCAAGCATACACTCTGGGCACAATGGAATGTGTTCTGTGATAGTCATCATAGGTGTTCTGTGATAGTCATCATATGCTATCAGCATGGATTGTCTGTAAACTTTAATACATGGCAATTTGGTTTGTTAGAACAGACTGCATGCCTGTAGCATTGTAGTAGAAGAACCAGGTTAACTGTGTCCTGGCTGTAGTAGCATTGTAGAACCAGGTTAACTGTGTCCTGGCTGTAGCATTGCTGTAGCATTGTAGTAGAACCAGGTTAACTGTGTCCTGGCTGTAGTAGAACCAGGTTAAATGTGTCCTGGCTGTAGTAGAACCAGGTTAACTGTGTCCTGGCTGTAGTAGAACCAGGTTAACTGTGTCCTGGCTGTAGCATTGTAGAACCAGGTTAACTGTGTCCTGGCTGTAGCATTGTAGAACCAGGTTAACTGTGTCCTGGCTGTAGTAGAACCAGGTTAACTGTGTCCTGGCTGTAGTAGAACCAGGTTAACTGTGTCCTGGCTGTAGCATTGTAGAACCAGGTTAACTGTGTCCTGGCTGTAGCATTGTAGAACCAGGTTAACTGTGTCCTGGCTGTAGCATTGTAGAACCAGGTTAACTGTGTCCTGGCTGTAGTAGCCATATCTTACTATGCTCGCTCATGCCTGTATTTTTTATGTCCGTTCTATTTTATAATTTTTATTTTATTTTATTTTTATTTTACTATTTTTAAACTGAATCATTTTAAACTATTTTTACTATTTGTGTTACTGAAAACTGTAAGCGGAGAGCCTATTGGGATGCTAGATCCTAATGTGAAACACTGTGATTCTACCTGTCTATCTTTTTATGTTCGCTTATGCCTGTATTTTTTACTGTTGTGCCATATCTTACTATGCTCGCTAAACTATTTTTACTATTTGTGTTACTGAAAACTGTAAGCGGAGAGCCTATTGGGATGCTAGATCCTAATGTGAAACACTGTGATTCTACCTGTCTATCTTTTTATGCCTGTATTTTTTACTGTTGTGAAGCACTTTGAACTGCAACCTCTGTATGAAAAGTGCTATACAAATAAAGTTATTATTATTATTATTATTATTATGGCCTCCCAAGTACTGGGCAAAGTCAACGCCCGCACCAGGTACCTAGCTAGGAAAGCCAACCTCCTTGGCAGAGATAGCCTCAGGCTACTAGCAAATAGCCTAGTACTCTGCCACTTTGACTATGGTAGCGTGTCGTGGTTCGAGGGCCTGTCAGTGACCAGAAAAAAAGAAGCTTCAGGTTTCCCAAAATAAGCTGGTAAGGGTGGTAATGGGTCTTGGCCCTCGCACCCACATAGGGAGGAGTCACTTTCAGGAGCTAAACTGGCTTCCTGTGGAGGCCAGAGTTACCCAGCTCAGACTGAACATAGTGCACAATATTATAAACCAAATGTCCCCTAGATACCTCCAGAACTACTTCACCCCGGTCAACGAATCCCACAACCACAGAACTAGAGCAAGCATAGCAAACCTGAAGCCTGCTTCTTTCCGATCCAAACTGGGCCAGTGCTCCCTTACTTTCTCTGGAGCCCAGGATTGGAACAAGCTGCCTATCCCCATCAAGCAGAGCTCAAGCCTCCACAGCTTCAAGAGAAGCGTCAGGAAGTGGCTCATGGACAGAATAGAGGAATAGCCCCCTATAGTTTGAATGGGTTTCCAATCAGTTTTTAGTTATTGTGGGGTATACAATTTTAGCGATAGGTTAGTCTTCTAATGTTTTAAATGTATGTGTTTTGTGTTATTGTCGTGTTTTTGTTGTGGCCTAACAGCCCTGGGACCATGACGGAAATAAGGGTTTTACTCTTTCTCATGTTATCCGTTGGATCCTTGTTGTGTGTTTTTAATCCATCAATAAAATCAATCAATCAATCAATAGACCATACTGAAATGAAAGAACAGAGGACACTTTTTTTGCATTCAAATTATATAATGCACTTCTCCATTGAAGGTAAACTAACAAGGACGGCATTCACATCACAGCATGAATAATATCACAATATTAAAGACAGAATACTGTAGTGTCCTGAATAATATGACAATATTAAAAACAGAATGGTGTATCCTGAATAATATCACAATATTAACCACAGCATACTGGATTATCCTGAATAATATCACAATATTAAAGGCAGAATACTGGAGTACCCTGAATAATATCACAATATTAAAGACAGAATACTGGAGTACCCTGAATAATATCACAATATTAAAGACGGAATACACGAGTACCCTGAATAATATCACAATATTAAAGGCAGAATACTGGAGTACCCTGAATAATATCACAATATTAACCACAGCATACTGGATTATCCTGAATAATATCACAATATTAAAGACAGAATACTGGAGTATACCCTGAATAATATCACAATATTAAAGACAGAATACTGGAGTACCCTGAATAATATCACAATATTAACCACAGAAAACTGGAGTATACCCTGAATAATATCACAATATTAACCACAGCATAATGCGGAGTTTGTACTCCAAGTGAATGTCGTTTAAGGCACTGGCCAAAACATTGAAAGTATGGGAGCCCTTCAGTCTTCTGCTGCAGAACGCCTTTCAAAGCTTTCAGTGTCGATCCAGTGAGCGGTTACCCCAATGAAACGTCTTCGTCAGGCTGTCCAGCAATCTGTTGTTGTCGCGATCCATTCAACTTCACTCATAGCAGCAGTGACTTTCTCGTTCATGGTTTGAGCAGCTTTGCTGATCTTCGAGTGGACAGTGGGCCTCGTAATGACGTTAGTGTTTGGTCGCAAACCATTTATCAGGTTTTTTAATGATGGCAACTCAACAACACTATAAGGTTGGAGTCCTGGTTTGGGAATAGCACCGCACAAGACCGTAGCTGACTACAGAGAGTGGCCCGCTCAGCCGAACGCACAATTGGAGGGGGGCTTCCCACTCTCCAGGGCATTTACAACAAGCGGTGCATGGGCAAGGCTAAGAGAATTATCAAAGACTCGAGCCACCCAAACAACTGCCTCTTTGAACTGCTGCGGTCAGGCAAGCGATACAGGAGTCTCATGGCAAGCACAGAAAGACTCAGAAGAAGTTTCTATCCCCAAGCCATCAGGATGCTCAACGAACAATAACACTATGTAACAACCATCAGATGCACTCACAGCACACACATCCACACACTCACTTTAAACATACAACTCACTGCAGCACCCACTTTAACCACTTTAGTACACCTAAGCACACTTTATATTTATCTGTAAAGAATTTGCACTACAACCCATACCTCATTACACCTTACTGTAAATTATATTGTACCTAAATTGTACCTCATCCCACTTCTGCTTTGCACTGTATAGTATATTGTATGGTAACTCAGTTACTTCTACTCTACATAGAGCATTGTATATGTATATACTGAAAATTTTTGTCTACGTACTTGACTTCTATTTTATACTTGCTATACTTATTTTATTATCTATTTTTGCCTAGCACAGTCTCTGGAGCGAAACAAAAAGAAGCATTTTGTATAAAAGTATTCTGTACTTCTGTATGATAACTAATAAAGAAACTTAAACTTGAGTCCTTGAACTACCATATGTATTTTTTATGTAGATAGGGCCATGGATGCTCGTCTTGTCCGTCCACGCCGTCGCCGACCGTTTCGTCCTCTTCATCACTCATTGTGGCCATCTTCTATCTCTTGTCACTCTGACTGTCTATTCTTCTGATAGCAGGTGTTTAATCAAAGATCCCCGCTTTCTAGTCTTGCACAAGGACCAATCAGCATGGGTATGGGCGGGTTCATTTTCCATTGATGGGGATTTGATTGGCTGTTTACCTGCGGTCGCAGGATTAATAACGTTAACGTTAGTTTGGCCAGATAAACAATTCAAATATACTAATTAAAATGGTTGGACCTGCGAGATTTGTACTTTGTACTTTGTAGGTCTGCATTTTAAATGTAAGGAGTAAAAAGTATGTTTTTTTTCTCTGAAATGTAATGGAGTAAAAGTACAAAGTATACAAACCTAATAATACTTGAGTACAGTACAAATCCCCCAAAACAGTACTTAAGTATTGTAACGAAGTACAATTACTCAAGTACTTTACACCCCTGCTAGCAGGCGTCGGAGCAGCTCTGTGGGTCGTCATGGTTCTCTCCTCTTCACCGTCACTCACATGCCCATCTGGCACTGGCTATATCCCTCTTTCCTGCGCCACCTGCATCTAACGACTCTGTTAATTTGCCCTCATACTGTTCCCAAATAAATATTTCAACGGCTCTATTTGTAATGTGTCTGAAGGAATAGATTAAGCACTCTCCTCATCTGCCTCTAGCTGCGAGGACTCATAGACTCCTGGGTAGAGGGGATGGGAGGGGGGGGTGACAGGACGGGAGTAAGTGTCCCAGCCTCCTACAGCCCTCATATCTTGTTTGTAATGCAAGATGTTGGACTGTTTTCAAGGACAATGTGACTTACCTGTTAGACATGGCCCTGATGATGTACAATATACACGCAGCTATATTCTGTGTGGTGATAAAAGTAATTGCTTTTCTAGTGAACGCATCCCCATATGTTTCTGTTGGTCCTTGAGAATGAGGCGTCCTTGATATAGTAACAGATTGCCACAAAATCTCTCTCTCTCTTTTGTATGCATCAAATCACTCCATCCTCTTTTATGTATCTATGAACACAAATGACCGTGGGCTTGAGTACCAGAAGAATCTCACGCGGTCAAGATTTCTCATTGGGTTCGCTGTAGGTCTAAAGTAAAATCTTTTAGTCTCAGCCAGTTAGTCCAGCTTGGCAGCAGGTCCCTCCCTGCGGGCACGGGACACAGCGGGGGGCACGTCTCCTGAGTGCTTCTCAGACCCCCACGAGGAGCGCTTAATTATTTCCCCGCTGATGCCGTGGAACATCATTCCATCAACATTCCTACACCCTCCCCTCCGCAAAAGAAACACTTCATCAACGTGCCCCTCCTCTCATCTTCTCTTCTTGACTGTAGTCTGAGGAGGAGGAAGCTGAAGCACATCATCACAGACACTAATGAGTGAAGTGAGTGGATGTGTACTGTACTCGCACGCTGCTGAAATGTAAGTGCTTGACTTTCACAACTCCATTCATCTTCGTTTGTGAGCGATCCACTCTTGAAAGGCATCCAGACGTGGTGTTTGGCACGGTGTCGTCGTAGGAAACCTCCCTTGCCAACCCTCCATGATCAGAACGGCGGCCGCTAATGGGGGGGGGGGCTCTCTCAGCACTCCCCTCGTATGGTGTTGTAAACTGCATTGTAAAACAAATCTAACTTGTAAATCTGTCGGCTGAGAAACAGCCGGTCTTTGGTTGATTTTGAATGAAGATGTAATGCAGTGTGGATACATTTCCTGCGGCCCAGAGAGGAAAAGTGCTGTTTGCCTCATCATTGATTTACAAGAGCCTCTTGACTGCCGCACTATTCACACCAGTAAATGCAACAAAGAACACAATGAAGAATTACAGGAGATATTTATGCCTGTGGCGATCTGTCACGCATATGCATGTTTTATAGTGCGTCTGAAATGCATGGCTTGCTATGTCAGGGCTGGAGGGACATTGGAAGGACAGAGCTGACTGGGTGATGTCAGGGCTGGAGGGACACTGGAAGGACAGAGCTGACTGGGTGATGTCAGGGCTGGAGGGACAGTGGAAGGACAGAGCTGACTGGGTGATGTCAGGGCTGGAGGGACAGTGGAAGGACAGAGCTGACTGGGTGATGTCAGGGCTGGAGGGACAGTGGAAGGACAGAGCTGACTGGGTGATGTCAGGGCTGGAGGGACACTGGAAGGACAGAGCTGACTGGGTGATGTCAGGGCTGGAGGGACACTGGAAGGACAGAGCTGACTGGGTGATGTCAGGGCTGGAGGGACAGTGGAAGGACAGAGCTGACTGGGTGATGTCAGGGCTGGAGGGACAGTGGAAGGACAGAGCTGACTGGGTGATGTCAGGGCTGGAGGGACAGTGGAAGGACATAGCTGACTGGGTGATGTCAGGGCTGGAGGGACAGTGGAAGGACAGAGCTGACTGGGTGATGTCAGGGCTGGAGGGACATTGGAAGGACAGAGCTGACTGGGTGATGTCAGGGCTGGAGGGACATTGGAAGGACAGAGCTGACTGGGTGATGTCAGGGCTGGAGGGACATTGGAAGGACAGAGCTGACTGGGTGATTGTTAGCATCAACATTATAGTCTACTTTTCATTTGAGCGAAAATCCTTCCTAAACCAGAATCCATGCCACATTCCTAATGTAGATCATTTTGGGAATGTTAAGATTGCTAGATACTTTTGTGAATGTGAGCCACCCTCTCAAAGCAGGAAACAGACCAAGACTCTAATCTATGATAAGTAACACATAAAAACAAAACAAAAAAACGTTATTACAGTAACTGGCTAGTTCATCATAGAACAATACAAATAAAAGGTTTAATCTAAAACTGGAAAATGAGCTTTATTTCATTGTAGATTTAAAAGACAGACTGGAAGTTGTGCCCATACCCCTATAAAACAGCTCCAGGAACTTTTGATACATGCTTGTTGATGCATTGCCTCCTAAGACAAGAGTATATCGCTGCTGGCGGGACAAAACCTCATAACTCCAAAAACCCAACTTTTCAGCAGATGAAAAAAACTAACACAGATTTGAGGGCGAAAAGAGTTACGAGGTTTAGACAGATGATTGGTTTAATGCTTTCCCATTGTGTAGACTTTGTAAAACCACACACACATGGAGGATCTACTGAGCAGCGATATAGAGATTAGTTTATTCAGAGCTTTTATTTCCGGCCGAAGGGTACTGGCCAGTTAATTTACCTTGGCCAAAGTGTCAGTAGGTAGCAGAAATGTTGGCCGAGCTCAATACAGTGAAAGCCACTGGCCCGGACATCATTTCTGCTCAGTTTTTAAGAGATGGGGCAGGAAATAGCTCTCTGCGTTACGTGTCTAATGAAACAAGATGTTTCATAAGGAACAAGATGGCGCTGCACTGTCTGGCTGCCTCTCCGTCGAGACTGTGCTTTATGTGGTTAATTTTTATAGTTTTACGTGTGTTTTTTTGTGTACCAACTGCTGGTACATTTAATATATATGACCGACAACCACTGATTGACATTGGATTACAGCACACTCACCGCTTGGACTGCTCTCTCGGCCGGGTCGTTGCTGAACAATGGCCGGTGGAGATCCTGAGGCAAAACAACAACAACCCTCCCAGGCAGAGGAGACGTCGAGGGAAGAGGGCTGGAATCCGAAACAGACTGAGATCGAGGGCTCACAGGACATCCCTACGCAGCATATTGTTGGCCAATGTACAATCCATAGAAAACGAACTGGACGACATCAGAGCAAGCATCCAATTCCAGCATCAGCTTTCATGGTAAACAAGGAGTGGTGCGATCCATGCAACGCAAAGGAATTGTCAAACCACTGCTCCCCAAACCTGGAGTTTATTACCATCAAATGCCGACCTTTCTTTCTTCCGAGGGAGTTAACCTCCATCATCCTGATTGGAGCGTATATTCCACCACATGCAAACACTGGGGTCGCACTCTCGAAGCTACACGACGAGGTAAACAAACTTCAGACAGCTAATGTTGATGCTGCTATTTTCAACAGCGCAAGTCTTAACACTATGACGACCGGCGGGGCCCGGCGATTTAGGCCTCAGAGGACAGCAGAAAGTAAACAAACCGATGTACTTTCTAAGAGCTTTATATATCATTTATAGTATTGCTATCTGTCCATTCTCATTGTCACTTGAGTGCATAAACCGTGCCTTCATAATGGCTTAAAGAAAATAAAAATCCATCGGTTGGTTGTCATTTTATAGTGTCGTGAATATAAGGTTTATCGCACTTTTCGTCTCGTCTTTTTTCCCGGGAGCTAGATAATAGGCTAAACGTTGGCGCCGTTATATCAAACGCCATTTCTGCTGTATATATACGAATGAAATAAAACAAACGGCGTAGCATCCGGACTATTACAGAGCATCTATGGATGAAATGGGGGCGGCGGGGAACACCGATTACTATTATTGATTACCAATACAGTGTGCGTTCAATATAGCATTTTCATTGACCGATCACGTTACGTTAAAACAATGTCCAATCCAGCAGTAATTTGGGGTAATATTATCCTACCGTCAGGCCATGTGATAGCCGGCAGCATTTCCTCACCAGTCATCGGATTCTGGTAGATCGATATGCACATTGGCTAATCATAAATCCCATTATTCCACGCTGAAAAAAACGCTCGCCAAGCTGATCCAAGATGGAGGATGTTCGGCTGGGATCAAGGAACTATGATCCGCCCACAGAACTGTACTTTTTAATTTTTTTTTAAATTCACATAATGATACTGCAGTGGAGCGATGGCGCCCCTAAGCGGGTATGGCCGGTACTGCATGTTTCGAAAATCAAATATGTGAAAAGATGCTGGTAGTGGATCGGGTACCTAATGGATAATGGACCTAATCTAATCTAAACTAACTGATGGGGAAAGCCTTGGTGAAGAGGTGTGTTTTTTGAAGATTTGAAGGTGTCCAGGGTTGGGGCGTTGCGGATTTCGGCGGGGAGAGAGTTCCAGAGGGTAGGGGACGCCACGCTGAAGGCTCTGTCCCCAAAAGTCTGTAACCTGGTGCGAGGGATGGAGAGGAGACCTATCAGAGGATCGTAGGTTCCGGGATGGAGTGTACTGGTGGAGGAGATCAGACAGGTATCGGGGGGCGAGGGCATGGAGGGACTTGTAGGTGAGGAGCAGGAGTTTGAAGGTGATGCGGAACTTGACTGGGAGCCAGTGGAGGTGGATGAGGGTGGGGGTGATGTGCTGCCAGGGCTTGGTGTGAGTGAGAACCCTGGCAGCTGAGTTCTGAACATACTGGAGCCTGTCCAGGGCTTTGCTGGGTACCCCGAACAGGACTCCATTGCAGTAGTCCAACCGGGAGGTGATAAATGAGTGGATCAGGGTCTCAGCCACAGAGTATGAGAGTGAGGGTCGGAGACGGGAGATGTTTTTGAGGTGGTAGAAGGCAGACTTGGTGACGGATTTGATGTGGGAGTGAAATGAAAGTGTGGAGTCAAGGGTGACGCCCAGGTTACGGACTTCGAGAGACAGCGAGATGGAACAGCCGCCAACATGGAGGAGGAGATCTCCAACCTTCCCGAGCAGTGCCTTGGGGGCCACAACCATGAGCTCTGTCTTTTTGCTGTTCAGTTTCAGTAATTTGGTTGACATCCAGGTTTTTATGGCGTGGAGGCAGTTGACTACAGACTGTGGGGGGAGCTGGGAGGATGGTGAGGTGCTGATATAGAGCTGAGTATCATCAGCATAACAATGAAAGTTGAGTCCGTAGTGACGTATAATCTGACAGAGGGGGAGCATGTAGCACTGGGGATGGAGGGATGCAGCTGGGATCATGTAGTCCGGCGTCAGGGGTAAGTGAGGAGGGGAGGGGGCGGGCACCGTGAGTTGTTGGTGGATGGAAGTCACTTTAGCCTGGAAAAAGTCAAGGAACTTAGAGCAGAGGTCAGGAGCATCAGCAGTGTGAGAGGCAGTGAGAGGGCGGAGGAGACGATTTATAATCGAGAAAAGCGATCTGGGGTGATTTTGCTGTGAGGTGATGAGGGTGGAGTAGTACACGGTCCTTGTCTTGGAGAGAGCCTCTTTGTAGGACCTCACGTGGTCGACGAAGGCCAAGCGGTGGACGGTGAGGCCAGATCGCTTGGAGAGTCGCTCCAGTCGTCGATCAGCTCTTTTCATTGAGCGGAGGTCAGAGGTAAACCATGGGGCAGGGCGAGGAAAGGACACATTCCGGCTTCTGAGGGGCGCCAGAGAGTCCAGGCTGAGGGAGAGGGCGGCATTGTAATGGGCTGCTAAGGTGTCCTGGGAGGTATCGGAGGGAACCGGGGCCATGTGGGTAGTGATGAGGTCAGATAGGGCTGATGCACACACTGACTTGGTGTCCCTGAATGTGAGGGTGCGAATTGGGCGTTGCCTGGGCAGGGGGATAGGGACAGTGAAAAGAATGGCGTGATGGTCAGATACCGCAAGGTCTAGACACTGCAGGTGGGAGGGGGGGTTACCGGTGGAGCAGACCAGATCCAGAGTGTGACCTTTGGAGTGGGTGGGGCCCTGGACATGCTGCGTCCAGAAGCGACAGGAAATGGGCGGCAAAGTTGCAGTTGGAGGAGTCAACATGAATGTTGAAATCTCCGAGCAGATAGGTGGTCGGGGACTTGGAGCAGAAGGAGGACAGGAACTCAGTTAGCTCTGACAGGTGGAGGCTTTGGGGGGGCGGTAAATCAGGGCAAATTGAGGTTGAGGAGATTTGGAGAGAGAGAATGTAATGCACTCGAATGATGTGAGATCAGGAGTGGGGATCTCCTTGACCTGGAAGTCTGTACGATGAATGACAGCCAGCCCGCCGCCACGGCCCGTGGAGCGCGGTTTCTGGAGGTAGATGTAACCGGGGGGTGTAGCTTGGTTTAGTGTGATGAAATCCAGTTTATTTTGCCATGTTTCAGTCAAACATAAAAAAAATCCAGTTTTCTTTCAGTGATGATATCATGGATGAGTAGTGCCTTGTTATTGAGGGAGCGAGTATTGAGCAGCATGAAAGTGGCTGTGGAGGAGACAGGCAGAGTGGGAGGGGTGCTACTGTCAGAGCAGGCCAGGGGCTTCAGACAGCTGGTGCGCATGTGAGGTGTGTTGCGATGACGTTGACGAACAACACGGAAGCGCGGAGCAGATACTACTACGGGAATAGTGGAATCTGTGCAGATGAGTTTGTAGCGGGATGCTCGATGTATATAGCGGGGGCGTTGAAGGAGTCCGAGTGATCTGATGGTATCCAGGCAGATTGGCGCAGCGGCGTTGAAAAAACTCAGAAGTTGGCGAGAGGAGTATGTTAGCATATCGACCGGAGCAGCTAACCGGCTAACGACCAGCCACACAGAACGAATCCAGCCTTGGACTACAGCACACTGCGGTGGAGTAATCAAAACTCACGAACAGTCCAGGTACATGTAGAGAGTTAATCCAGTTGGGGAAAAACAGGTGACGGAAGAAGATGATCCAAACCGAGAACCCAGGAGCAGAGGGAAGCCGGCTAGCTAGTTTGACAGCGGGGCTAACGATGCTAACAGCTGATGCTGACAGCTGGCAGGTAGCAAACACTAGCCCCAGACAGCTGATCAGCAGAGAGGGTGAGTAAACACAAAAACCGGATAAATGAAATTATCACACGGTTATGACAAAGTAAAAAAATCGGAATCTAACGTTAGCAGCCCAGACGTAATTTTTTTTAGCAAGGGAAGGAACGTTAACTCAGTGGAGCGACTGAGAAGCGGCGACATCAAACGCCAGCGCCCTCGCCAGCATCCTCGCCAGCGTCCTCTCAGCCATTGCTACTCGCAATTTAAGAATAGGTACAAGTCACAGGCTCTTAGTCCTTTCGGCAAATCGGACCACGCCGCCATCTTTCTTATGCCAAAGTATAAACAAAGTCTCAAGCGCACCCCTGTAGTAACGCGAGATGTGCAGCGTTGGTCTGTGGAATCAGAGGAGACGCTCCAAGCTGCACTAGAATGTACAGACTGGAGTGTGATAACACAGACAATATTAATGACTACACTGAAACAGTGCTTGACTTTGTCTGTACTCTGGTAATCCCCTCTACCACAATTAGAGTTTACCCAAACCAAAAGCTCTGAGTAGACAAATCTGTCCGTGAGGCTCTGAAAGCGCGCACCTCAGCCTACAACGCTGGGCTTGTGACAGGCAACATGAATGAACACAAGGCGGCGATATACAACGTAAGGAGGACAGTAATAGAGGCTAAACGGCGTTACAGGGAACAGGCTGACTCCAGAGGTATGTGGCAGGGCCTCAGAACGATGACAGATTACAAAGGCACCTCCCTCAAGCTGAACAGTGACATCTCCTTAGCAAATGATCTCAATACCTTGTATGCAAGGTTTGAGGCTGTGAATAACAACACCAGCCTACAAACCACTGCAATGGAGGGGGGGGGGGGGGCACTGCCGATGGAGACTCAGTGTTCAGGTTAACAGAACATGAGGTGAGGAGGACCTTTAAGAAAGTGAACATCAGGAAGGCAGCAGGACCGGACGGCATCCCCGGCCGCGTCCTAAAAGTCTGTGCCGACCAACTGGCCCCGGTATTCACTGACATATATAACCTGTCCTTGGAACAGGCTGTCATCCCCACCTGTCTGAAGAAGTCCACCATTATCCCTGTACCCAAAAACTCTACGCCCGCTTGCTTCAATGACTACCGCCCTGTAGCTCTCACCTCCATAGCCATGAAGTGCTTTGAGAAGCTAGTGAAGGGCTACATCTGTTCATCCCTCACCCTCAACCTGGACCCCCTGCAATTTGCATACCGCCCCAACAGGTCCACGAAGGACGCCATAGCCCATGTGCCATAGCCCATGTTCATCAAAGAGAAGCCGCCTATTCTCAGTCCTTGCCCCACAATGGTGGAATGAACAACCCACCCCAGTTAGGACAGCCGAATCCCGTCCAATCTTTCGCTGTCGACTAAAGAAGCACTTCTTCAACCATTATCTGAAATAATAATAAAAAATTTACATAAAATCTAACCCTAACTAACCTTACTGTCATGCACTTGTCCTAATAAACTAACCTACACTGTAACACGCAACACTTTGATGAATATTGTTACTCAGCTGATAGAGTTGTACCCTTCCTGATGACCTGTCGTACAGAACTTGTAAGTCGCTTTGGATAAAAGCGTCAGCTAAATGACTAAATGTAAATGTGTAAATGTAAATGTGCTGCACACAGCAGCATCACACCTGGACAAGAGGCAGGGGAACTATGTGAGAATGCTGCATCGACTACAGCTCAGCATTCAATACCATAGTCCCCTCCAAACTCATAGCCAAGCTCAGGGACCTGGGCTTGAACTATGACCTCTGCCAGTGGGTCTTGGACTTCCTGACGGGAAGACCCCAGGTGGTGAGAGCAGGTAACTGCACCTCCTCATCCATCACGCTCAACATAGGGGCCCCCCAGGGCTGTGTTCTGAGTCCCCTCCTCTACTCGCTGTACACACACGACTGTGTGGCACAGTGGAACAACAACACAATCATCAAATTTGCTGACGACACAGTAGTGGTGGGCCTGATCTCTGCCAATGAGAGGGCCTACCTGGAAGAGGTAAAGAATCTGTCGCGGTGGTGTCAGGAGAACTGCCTCTCCCTGAACGTCAGCAAAACAAAAGAGATGATTGTAGACTTTAGGAGGTCGGGGGTCAGGGACTACAGCCCCCTCAGCATGGACGGGGAACCGGTTGAGAGAGTGAACAGTTTTAAGTACGGAGTCCATATATCTGAGGACTTGACATGGACCACACACATTGACAGTGTTATCAAGAAGGCATGGAAATGCCTCTACTTCCTTAGGCGCCTAAGGAAGTTCCAAGTGAGTCAGAAGATCCTTAAGAACTTCTACTCATGCACAATAGAGAGCATCCTGACTGGCAATATCACCTCCTGGTTTGGGAATAGCACCGCACAAGACCGTAGCAGACTACCGAGAGTGGCCCGTTCAGCCGAACGCACAATGGACCTATCTCAAACCCTGCCCTCTTTTCTTGATCCTCCAATCACAACTGTCACTTACCTCGGACAAACAAAGTTACAACAAGCGGTGCATAGGTAAGGCTAAGAGAATAATCAAACTTTATATCTATTGGTAAAGAATTTGCACTACAACTCATACCTCATTACACCTTACTGTAAATTGTACCTAAATTGTACCTCATCCCATTTCTGCATTGTACTGTATATTGTATTGTAACTCAGTTACTTTTCTACTCTGCATTGTATATTGTATATATGTATATTGAACACTTTTGTCTACGTACTTGACTTCTATTTTATACTTATTTTATACTTATCTATTTTTATCTAGCACAATCTCTGGAGCAAAACAGAAAGAAGCATTTTATATAAAAGTATTCTGTACTTTTGTATGACAACTAATAAAGAAACTTGAACTTGAACTTGAAACCTCTCCCTGGAGCAAGGCATCGTACCCTCGTAGATCTGAGCCTGGTAATTACAGGCCAGTGTTGCATCCAAGATTTTAGAAAGAGCAGTGTACGAGCAGATATCAGAATATGTTGGCAAGGAAAATCTTCTATACGAATTCCAATCAGGGTTTAAGTCATGTCCTATATACTCATGCCTCCTTTGAGAGAGATGGATGAAAATAAACTGTGTGGAATGGTCTTACTTGATCTTCAAAAAGCCTTTGACACAGTAATGGTCATGGTCTACTGCTTAATAAGTTGAAGGCTCTGGGACTGGATGATACAGCTGTAAAAATGGATCTGACAGACAGGGACCAGAGGGTAGAGGTCAATGGTTCTATGTCAGATGCCAAACCAATAGTTTGTAGGGTGCGCAAGGAAGAGTTTTAGGACCATTGCTATTTTTATTGTACATACTTGATATGAGAGATGGATGTTCCTGTAATTTATTTTTTATTTGCAGACAACTCAGCTTTGCTCATGTAACCAGGTGAACCTGATGCCTTTTACTGTTTGGTGTTTTTAGATTTAGATTTTTGTGTGCAGTGCTTTTATTTTGAATGTTTTTAGATTTGTTTGATTTGTAGTGCTTTTATATTGCATGTTTTGATTTGCTGTAAATTGAGCATGGCCCCTTGATTTTTCCCAGCTAGTTGTTTTATCTGTTACAGGTGTAATGATGAACTGCCCCAGTCTCATGGCAACAGCAGAGAAGTTGTCAGCCAATCTGGAAAGCCTGAGGCTACTAGCTAACAGCCTAGTGCATTGCCATAGTGTAGCCTGGTTTAGGGGGCTGTCAGTTTCATTAAAGAAGAAACTACAGATCTCACAGCATAATCTTATGATGGGCCCCGGCCCTCGTGATCATGTTGAGTGGAGTCATTTTCAGGAGCTCAACTGGCTACCGGTTGAGGCCAGAGTAGCCCAGCTTAGGCTCAACATGGTGCACTAAATAATCAATCACAGGGCCCCCAACTATTTTAGCAAAACATTTCCTAGTGTTTGCAAACCTGGTTCCTCCAACGTGTAGAATACATATGGGACAGGGTTGAACCTGGTTCCTCCAACGTGTAGAATACATATGGGACAGGGTTGAACCTGGTTCCTCCAACGTGTAGAATACATATGGGACAGGGTTGAACCTGGTTCCTCCAACGTGTAGAATACATATGGGACAGGGTTGAACCTGGTTCCTCCAACGTGTAGAATACATATGGGACAGGGTTGAACCTGGTTCCTCCAACGTGTAGAATACATATGGGACAGGGTTGAACCTGGTTCCTCCAACGTGTAGAATACATATGGGACAGGGTTGAACCTGGTTCCTCCAACGTGTAGAATACATATGGGACAGGGTTGAACCTGAATAGTTTCAAGGTGAATGTTGAGATTTTTTTTTTTTTAAATAAAGTACAATAGACAGTGGAGGGTTTCAGTTTTAGTGTATAAGATCTGTACATTCTGTACAGTATATGTTGTATTTGTTAAATTTTACTTTTAGCAATATATTGTAGACTGATTATGATTATGTGTATGTAAATACTATGTACTGCTGAGACCAAGGACCACAATGGAAATAGGTCTGTGACTTTCTTGATACTTTTAGAATGCATGACTTGTTGTAACAATTTTAATAATAGTCAAATAAACTATACTAAACTAAACTGGGAAAAAGGGAGTCTTGGTTCTCTTATTTCTAGCTGTAGTTGACATGTTGATTTTCTTGACATGTTGATGTGCATAAATGTATGGAGAGTGATACGTGTGTTTGCTGTTGTACATGGGGCAACAGTGACTCGGGAGGTAGAGCAGTCGACTGGTCATCAGTGGTGCTTGAGAGCAGCTGAGTTGAGTGTGTGCAGTGAGAGAGAAGCAGTGTTTTTGAGAGTGGAGAGTTGCACAGAAATTAAGTATCTAGTTATCCATGGTAAGTGAATTTATTGTTTTTTTCTACTTTGTTAATTGTGTTCGTTTCCCCCCGGCAGCTTTGTGCTGTTTGGGGGAAATTAAATTGTTTGTGTGCCGAGAGGCTTTCTTTCGGTAAGTCAATTGTAAACGGACAGATATAATGGATGTTGACAGACTGAATGGCGGACGGCTTCCCAGGCAAACAGACACAAGAACGGAATTGATATATGAGAAAAAACTCACTGTGGAGATAGATATAGAGGGTGATGAACGGGTAACAATGATGGAGATGTTGAGGGCGATAAGAGCACAGTGTGGGGTGGTGATGGGCTGCAGGTATAAGACGCCAAAGAAGTATGAGATCACGTTAAAGAGTCTGGAAATAAAGACAAAAGTCATGGATGTGTAACAAGTGCCTTGTTGCCTTGTATAGATAATTACACCCCATCACAAAATACACTTTAATACATTCCACTAATACTCCTAAACGTTTTATTTTATTGATTTAAGTTGATTTCATTCCTTTCGTTTTGTTTTATTGCACTTTTGGGAGTTAAGGCTTTTATTTTGAAATCGACACACTTACTTTTCCGGTCCTCCGGGACACACATCCTGCCTGCTGTCTCGCGGTGAGCCAGCCCCACCTGGAACTCCGTGGGGTAAGCACTACTACTTATGTTCAGTGAAAGACTTCGGTCTAAAAGTTGTTAAATATTGTATGTTACATTCCTAAAACTGTGAAACAAGTTTGTAATGTAACTACTGTTGTTAATATGTACCTGTGCAGTTGTTTTGTGGGAGGTTTGACTGGGTAAAATGCACTTTAATAGCATGTAGGAAGTTTGCACACACGTGCACTGTTAACATGGAGTTGATGCAGTCACGTCTTTTCTCAACCATAGCTCGTGCTGCAGATGTCGTGTTCCTAATGCTGCTGCATATTGTTGCCTTTGTAACCTAACAGGTATGTGTGTACAGTAGCTCCCATGTGTCCGTTTTGTATTCAATTGTGTATATTTTTCCAATGTAATTGTATATTAAAATGTGTCATTCTTATGAGCCAGCCCCACCTGGAACTCCGTGGGCTCGTGCTGCAGATGTCGTGTTCCTAATGCTGCTGCATATTGTTGCCTTTGTAACCTAACAGGAGGGAAATAAAGTCCGTCAACAGTCATCCATGTCTGTCGTCCTTAACACAACGCCGTCAGAGAGTACACCCTACTACACCGGTCACACGTGGTGCCGTGACCCGGATGCCCTGGGTGGTGTGAGTTTAGTGGGGTGAGTGTAACGGAGGTACCGCAGTATATCCACAGTCACGGGTACAAGTAGTGACGTGGCTGTGGATGGTAAGCGGTACTGCAAGTAAACTCACTCCCCAGAGGCATCCAGACCCGGAAGCAAGCAGTGAATTCACTTCTTGCTTAGTGGTCTGTGATGCCGCCCGCGACGCCGGCGTCCGGGGTTCAACTCCCACTCAGGGCGATCCCTTAACAGGGGTCGAATCGACTTTAAACACAACGCAGACAAGATCACACCGGCTACATGTGGTGCCGTGACCCTCCAGACGCGAGCGCTGCTATGAAGATCAGCCCGCCTTGAGGATGCTGAAGCAGTGGGAGAGGCTCGCTATGCAGAACGGCATATTGTACAGGGTTACGAAGGACCACATGACCAGGCACAAGAGGTTCCAGTATGTTCTGCCTGAGTCCTTGAAGTCGGAGGCGCTGTCTGGAGTGCATGACTTGGCTGGTCACCAAGGTCAACCTAGGACGCTGTCTCTCGTACGTCAGCGTTTCTACTGGTATGACATGGAGAAGGATGTGCGGGGCCATGTGAGGAACTGTCCCAGATGCGTACTCAGCAAGACTCCAGAGCCGGCGGCCAGAGCCCCTCTGGAGAGCATAATAACCTCTGCACCACTGGAGCTGGTGTGCATCGACTTCTGGTCAGCTGAAGATAATAACAACAAGTCTGTGGATGTTCTGGTCATAACTGACCACTTTACAAAGCTGGCCCACGCCTTCCCCTGCAAAGACCAAACCGCGAAGAAGGTTGCTAAAAAGCTGTGGGACAACTATTTCTGTGTGTATGGCTTCCCACAGCGCCTGCATTCGGACCAAGGAGCGAACTTCCAGAGTGAGTTGATGGCGGAGCTGCTGGAGTTAGCAGGGGTCACGCAGTCCCGGACCACTCCGTATCACCCTATGGGGAATGGTGGCACTGAGAGATTCAATCGGACCCTGGGTGGAATGCTGCGCTCCCTGCCATCGGAGTCTAAGCACAGATGGCCCCAGATGGTCCAGAGCCTGACCTTCACCTACAATTGTACACAGCATGAGACGACTGGCTTTGCCCCCTTTTACCTGATGTTCGGGAGGGTCCCGCGTCTGCCAGTTGATCTGCTGTTTAAGAATGTGCTCCAGGACGAGGTGGTCTGTGACTATGATGCCTATGTGAAGTCCCTGGCGGCCGATCTCCAGTCTGCTATGCTGTTGGCCCAGAGGCACACCTCAGTGGAACAGGGGCATCAGGCTGACCAGTACAACAAAAAGATGAAGGGCTTGCCCCTCTCGGTGGGTGATCGGGTCCTGGTGGCGAACAAGGGCGCCAGAGGGAAGCGGAAGCTGGCGGACAAATGGGAGCCGGACGTCTACACCGTCATCGCTTCCAGACCACAGTGCCACATATATCGGATCAGAGACCGGACTGGGCGGGAGAAGACAGTCCACAGAAACCTCCTGCTTCAGGTCAACTTCCTCCCCTTGGACGGGTCATTTGATGATGAGGGTCTAGCCGCGGACAGCGACACCTGTGCGCCTGGTGAAGCCTCCCTCTCAGTCATGCCTGAAGCTAGTGCCTCAGACGCGGACGGTGTGGTGGCAGAGCCTTCCATGGGAGATGGACCTGATGGGGGTCGCACCGCATCATGGGTGCAAGAGGAAGCCTCCCTCTCAGTCATGCCTGAAGCTAGCGCCTCAGACGTGGACAGTGTGGCAGCAGAGCCTTCCATGGGAGATGGGGATCGCACCGCATCATGGGTGCAAGAGCAGTCTTCAGTGGAGAGTGAGGATGACGGGCTACGTCCGTATTCCCCCCAGGGGATGTCCCCTGCTCTGAGTGAGCTTCCAGTGGCAAGTGCCGCCAGTCCCCCACTGTTGCTTGCTCCACCGAGTTCCCCCCCTGCTGTAGTCCAGCATGATGACAGTGTTGTGTCCACACAACCAGGGCGTACTCCTGAGCTAATGAGTGTCAGTGTGCCTGGTCAGAGCCAGGGTCCACAGACCACTGAACACTACACGTCCAGGTTCGGTAGGGTCATCAAGCCAGTCTTTCGGCTGATAGAGACAATGGTCCAACTTGAGAGTTTGATGGGCTTCGAGCCGCAAGCCTCTATCAAACGTGTGTGAGGTTAGCTGCAGTGTTGTGTATGGCGCTTACGGCCTGATACAGTGTCCTTTGTGGTGATAAGGAGTAAAGTTTTATTTATGTGTATGTGCCCTCGTCATGGTATGGTCAAGTGTAGCTGGATGGTGTATAAGGCACCGTCGTTATCCCTGGAGGTATGGTGGGAGTTGGCCACTCCTGGTGCCCTCCTGGCCTTTTATTAGGTGACAGGTATCGTTGGATTGTTCCGCAGTGTGTGGTTCTCATAGTAAGCTTGTGACTAGTGTGACACGAGGTAGGCACAGTTTTTTTTCTTCGATGTAGGTGTAATTCTGTGGGGTGAATGTAACAAGTGCCTTGTTGCCTTGTATAGATAATTACACCCCATCACAAAATACACTTTAATACATTCCACTAATACTCCTAAAAGTTTTATTTTATTGATTTAAGTTGATTTCATTCCTTTCGTTTTGTTTTATTGCACTTTTGGGAGTTAAGGCTTTTATTTTGAAATCGACAGACTTACTTTTCCGGTCCTCCGGGACACACATCCTGCCTGCTGTCTCGCGGTGAGCCAGCCCCACCTGGAACTCCGTGGGGTAAGCACTACTACTTATGTTCAGTGAAAGACTTCGGTCTAAAAGTTGTTAAATATTGTATGTTACATTCCTAAAACTGTGAAACAAGTTTGTAATGTAACTACTGTTGTTAATATGTACCTGTGCAGTTGTTTTGTGGGAGGTTTGACTGGGTAAAATGCACTTTAATAGCATGTAGGAAGTTTGCACACACGTGCACTGTTAACATGGAGTTGATGCAGTCACGTCTTTTCTCAACCATAGCTCGTGCTGCAGATGTCGTGTTCCTAATGCTGCTGCATATTGTTGCCTTTGTAACCTAACAGGTATGTGTGTACAGTAGCTCCCATGTGTCCGTTTTGTATTCAATTGTGTATATTTTTCCAATGTAATTGTATATTAAAATGTGTCATTCTTATGAGCCAGCCCCACCTGGAACTCCGTGGGCTCGTGCTGCAGATGTCGTGTTCCTAATGCTGCTGCATATTGTTGCCTTTGTAACCTAACAGGAGGGAAATAAAGTCCGTCAACAGTCATCCATGTCTGTCGTCCTTAACACAACGCCGTCAGAGAGTACACCCTACTACACCGGTCACAGATGGAATAACATGATGGCGCGACCCCGGTCAGTCGCCTTTGGTTTAGCTCCGCGACGATTGTGCACATTTTTAGCTATTATGTTTGTTTTTTCTACTTTTTTTATTAAAACATCACTGGCGGGTACGTCATATGACCGCCAGACACTTATGGACCTAAACTCCGGACTCGAAGAGGAGTTGGGAGACACTTTATGCCCAGAATGGCTAACAGAAATCAAGCGGGAGAACAACAAAGGAAACGGCAGAAAGAGGCATAGAGGAAGACGAGGAGGTATCAGACTCAGATTAAAAAGATCTGCTTACCGTCCAGCAATTCCATCCATCTTTCTGGCGAATGCACGTTCGCTGGAGGGAAGGATGGACGACTTGAGAGCGAGGGTCCGATTCCAACGGGAGATGAGAGACGTTAACGTCATGTGTTTCACGGAGACATGGCTCAAGCCAGCGACGCCGGACAACAGCGTCTCTCCATCGGACAATTTCACCGTCCTGAGAGCAGATCGCACGGCAGCCTCTGGGAAGAGCATCGGAGGTGGGGTCTGCATCCTCACGAACAATCTCTGGGTTAATCCCAAGGAAGTACATGTCCTCTCAAGTTCATGCTCCCCAGATATGGAACATCGCCAAATCCTGTGCCGCCCGTACCACCTACCCTGTGAGTTTACCGCGGTCATTATATCCGTCGTGTATATCCACCCACAGGCAAATACTGGCAAAGCGCTGGTGGAATTACACGACCACCTCAACAAACAACAAATCAAGCACCCGGAAGCCGCGACGATAGTGACTGGTGACTTCAACCAGGCAAATCTGAAAAAAGTGATGCCGACCTTTTTTCAGCACATCGCCTGCTCCACAAGAGGGGGAAACACACTCGACCACTGCTACACCCCGTTCAAAGCCGGCTACAAGGCTGTAGCGGCTCCGCCACTGATGGGCGCTGCAAGCGCGAGCGATCACGACTCCATTTTTTTTATTCCTGCATACAAACAAAGATCGCGTGACGTCGTCGTGTCACGTGAGACAAAAAAGTGGTCTGACGAATCAGAGGCCGCGCTCCGTGATGCGTTCGAGGACACAGACTGGGACGTGTTTAAAGGAAGCGCCAGTGACGTCAGCGAGTACGCTGATACCGTTGTGAGTTACATAACAACAGTGGCAGACGGTATTGTCCTCACAAAGAAGGCGCGGGTTTTCCCAAACCAGAAGCCTTGGGTGGACAGCACTATAAGAGCAGCCCTGAACTCACGCACCACGGCTTATAACCTAGGCAGAGTCAGGAAATATGGAAGAGTACAAGGCTTCAGTCTACACTCTGCGCAAGGCTGTTAAACTTGCTAAGAGGACACATGCTGAGAAACTGGAGACACAAATGGCACAAAACGACACAAGAGGCTTGTGGAGGGGACTGAAGACAATAACTGACTACAAAGTCAGCGCCCCCTCAATGGGGAGCGACGACGCCTCTCTCGCGGACAAACTCACGCTCTACGCTCGGTTCGGTGTAGACAGTGTCGCCGCTAGCCCTCTGGCTAGTGACGTCACTGGCACACTGGCTGTTGTGGAGGGGGGGGGGCAACCGCGGGGGGGCGGGGGCGCTCTCTCGTTGTCGGAACACAGTGTGAGAAGAGCATTTATGCAGGTGAACACCAGGAAGGCTGCGGGCCCAGATGGTATAACAGGACGCATACTTAAGTCCTGTGCAAACCAGCTTGCCCCGGTGTTCACCGCCATATTTAATCAATCCCTGGCGGAGTCAGTAGTCCCTGCCTGCTTCAAGATGTCTACCATCATCCCTGTACCGAAGAAACCCTCCCCAACATGTCCAAATGACTACAGACCGGTGGCACTCACCTCTGTGGTCATGAAATGTTTCGAGAGGCTGGTCAAGGACCACATTTGTGCCTCTCTCCCCAGTGATATGGACCCTATGCAATTTGCATACAGGACAAACAGGTCCACTGACGACGCGGTATCCCAGGTACTGCACAGCACTCTCTCCCACCTTGACCGTCAGAAGGGGGGCTATGTGAGACTGTTGTTCATTGACTACAGCTCAGCGTTCAACACCATAGTCCCCACCAGACTGGTGGACAAGCTGATCGAGCTAGGTCTGAGCTCCGCCCTGAGCGCCTGGGTACTGGACTTTCTGAGTGAAAGACCGCAGGCGGTCAGGGTGGGGGGTCAGACCGCCAACACCATCACCCTGAGCATCGGGTCCCCCCAGGGCTGTGTTCTAAGCCCCCTGCTGTACTCACTCTACACACACGATTGTGTGGCCAAGTTCAGCTCCAACTCCATAGTGAAGTTCGCAGACGACACAGTGGTGGTGGGGCTGATCTCGGACAACGACGAGAAGGCCTACCGAGAGGAGGTTGAGGTACTGGAACGTTGGTGCCAGGACAACAGCCTGCTCCTGAACATTGGTCAAACCAAGGAGCTGATCGTGGATTATAGGAGAGGACAGCAGGAGACACACACACCACTGATGATTAACGGGGCTACCGTGGACAGGGTGAGCAGCTTCAAGTACCTGGGGGTCCACATCTCAGAGGATCTGACATGGTCAACACACATAGACACAGTAGTAAAGAAAGCGAAGCAGCGCCTCTACCACCTGAGACAGTTAAGGAAGTTCAGAGTATCGGGGAAGATACTCCAGTCCTTCTACTCAGGAGCTGTAGAGAGCATCTTGACCGGAAACATCACTGCCTGGTATGGGAACAGCACGGCACAGGACAAGAAGGCCCTACAGAGAGTGGTGCGCTCAGCCGAGCGTACCACGGGTATTGCGCTACCTCCCCTGCAGGCTCTATACAACAAGAGGTGCAAATCCAGAGCCTGCAGGATAATGAAAGACCCCCACCACCCCAATAACAGCCTGTTCCAGCTGCTGAGGTCAGGCAGACGCCTGCGAACCCCAGCTACTAGGACGGAGAGGCTTAGGCTAAGCTTCTTCCCCCAGGCCATCAGAGCCTTGAACAATGAACATTGAGAGACACAGAAACTGAACTATCCACACACAAGCACACACTAGCACATACACGACACGCACGCTGAGCACGCTCACACACTAGCAGCCACTTTAACACTCATGCCGCACACACGCACACTTATGGCCAGAGGAAAGGCCACTTAAATTAGTATAACATCAGGAACAGTGTATTGCACTACTAAAGCTACCTAGCATGTCCTATATGCTCTGTAAATACTATGTACAGATACCGAGATGGCACACCATGCAATATTGGATTCTATTATATGTTGTACCACTGTATTTTTATTGGATTCTATTATATGTTGTACCACTGTATTGCACATCGTCGCGGGCAAGACCAGCCGCATTTCATTGTATACCTGTATGCCGTGACAATTAAAACTCTTGACTTGACTTGACTTGAAAAAAAGTTAAAAACACCCGTTTAATGGCGCGTGAGATAGTAGATGATGAGATGATAGTGTCTTTTCTGTCACTACCAGTTTATATTACCGATGCTGAAATCATGGACAAATTGGTTCAGTGGGGAGTAAGGGCAATTTCGCCGATAAAAAGAAAAATGTGGCAAGGGACAGATGTGGTGGATGGAACGAGATACATGAAGGTGAAGTTTACAGACACTGTGAAATCATTGCCATACTCAGTGAAGTTCGAGACGCTGCAGGGCACGGATCACTTCCGAGTAATACACGATAAGCAGCTGCGCGTGTGTCGGTTGTGTGTTCGGCCAGGTCATGTGCTACGGGACTGTCCGGACTTTAGATGCTATAAGTGCAAAAAGCAGGGTCATTATGCACGCGAATGTAAGGAAAGGGAGAAATGTCGCGTGTGTCCCGAGGATGGAGAATGCAGGTGCGGCTTCGCGAAAGGTGGCTGGGCGAGACGTGGAGAGGACGCTGAGACTGGTGGGACAGATGGAGCCACGGAGACGGAGAGAGGAGGGGCAGAGGACGAGAATGGAAGAAAAACAAAAGAAGCACCTAAAGGGGGGAAAAAAGGGAGGAAAGGGAGAAAAAGATGATAATGGTGTATATAATAAACCTCATCACATTTGCTGTCATGTGTTCTACAATTACAGTTACTTCTATTAATATAAATGGGTTAAGAAATGCAAAGAAAATAGAGTTTTTTTTTCAAACATACAATACAGATATTGGATTTGAGTGTGTCAAATATAAACAGGCTAAAGAGAGCTCATCCGAGGACATGGGGTGGGCGCGGGCAAGAAAAGACGAGAAAAGGACGAAATAAATGAATGTGATCATTCTTATTACATTTTCTGTCATGTGTGCTACACTAAATATTGTTTCACTAAATGCAAATGGTTTGAGAAGAGTAGGGAAAATGGAGGAACTTTTTATGACCTATAAAGCAGAAATAATAGTTTTACAAGAAACATGGTGGACAGAAAATGTAATGAATGAAGTAAAAAAGAAATGGAATGATGAAATATATGTGAGTAATGGAGCAGAGAGATCGTGTGGGGTAGCTATATTATTGAAAAAATGTGTTGTTAATAATGTAAGGAAAATACATGAAGATACTGAGGGGAGAGTGTTGATAATTGATTTTGTGTTTAATGATATTACGTATGTTACAAAGGGCCAGATTAAACCGAATATATATATTTATTGCCTGAGATCCCATGTATAATATTTGTATATCGTTTGATATCCCTTGTATATTCTTTGTACATATACACGGAATATCCCTTTACCTGGTACAGGACAGACCATAATATTCGTTCTCCTATTGGAAGCGATCCCCTAGGCGCCAGTGACTTACCCCCTAGAGCTGACTTGAAAGCTACCGACATGACTTGTCTTAACATGCCCGCTTCTGCCCATGAATACGGCTACCGAAAGCAGAGCGGCACTACTTGTCCACCGTACGTATAATTATGACCAGCGAATACAGAACTTCTTTTTCAGTTCCCTTTCAGTTCGAGTTGGAGTTCAGTCTCGTTCAGTTCAGCTACCTAGTAAAGCCTCACCCACTACGCAACGTGTGGTGCAGAGTAGGGCTCGTATTGCCCCAAGATAAAGTCTCGTGTTATCCTACTACGTTTGTTTAACGTATCGTTCGCTCCCTACTAGTAAAAGCCTTCATTACGAGTCAAAGACCACGTGAAGTGGGTAATTGTGCGTCTACATAGAGCACTTATTGCCGCGTGCTAATAAGGATAGTAACGTCAAGTTCAACTGTGAACCACGGACCAACCGGAGAATACCTACACCGGTGATTGCAGAGCCACCTGGCAGGATTATTATTCTTCATTCTTCACCAAGCTGCTGGAGCAGAGAACCGCCTACCCCGCTGCTACTGTGGGATCTACACATGCTCGTGAGGACATCATTCGAGCCCGTCTCTGTTGGAGCAGAGACTCCACGGCTTCCACCTACGCTGCACACTGGAATTACAGCGGCTGCTTTTCCCCACGGAGCAGGGAGTAATATACCGTATCCAGGTGCCTTGTTGAAGCCCCTGTTGAACCCATTGACTTGCATAGAGCATTGCCTCCCCCTGCTGGCTTACAACCGGTAGTACACCCCCCTTCCCAGAATATCCCTAGATCTAATTCCTAATATTCACTATTGATTTGCCTGCACATTCTTTGCCTTATAAGCGCATCCAAAGTGACCAAAGTAATGTAATCTAATATTCTTATCTGTAATAAATATTCTAAACGAGTATTTGTGTGGAAACCGTTTCATTGTGGAAGTGTTGTCATCTAATATACTTGTGTACAGTAAGGCCAGTAATGTACATAAGACGGTAGTAGTTTAATGATACTAATACTTGATTAATACAGTCAGAGAATTGTACCCCTCAGTTACAATTGGTCCTTCGAGCCCCGGATAATAATTAGCGTAATATTAATATAATATTAATATTGACATGGCCGATGACGAACACTCCACAAACGGTTCTCCTAAGCTAGATCGCCCGCAGCGCAGACGGCAGCCACCTCCCTATCTAGAGGCATACTCTGTCAGTCCAATACCTAGCTTTAAAGGGAAATTAGATACGGATAAAATAACTAAAGCGGATAGTAAAATTATGTCCGACCCTACCAACCAGGCTACCCCGCCAACAGAGGCCCTAGTGGGTTCTAATGTAACTGACCAAGCTCACGGTGGGGACCAGGAGGGAACTGACACGACTTTATCCCCCGACAACGCCGACGAGGTAGTCCCCGGAGCGCTCCAGGATAAAGAAAGCCCCCCCGGGATGGTACCCGACCCACCACAAGAAGAGACGCGCACCCAGGGGATGGATCTCCTCGGTACGCAACAGGAGAACGGGTCTCCAACAAGTACTGCCGGGAGCCGATCGCCCCGAACGGCGTCTTCCCCCAGCGCGGCGGACAAGATGCTGGCGCAAGCACTCATCGCCACCCTGGCAGCCTCCACCGAACGCGATCGACTTCAAGCGCAACAGACGCGCGAGCGCGAACATTTTGCAGGCGAGCGAGAGCGCTTCCAGGCGCAACAAAGGAGTGAAGACGACCGCATAAGACTGGAGACCAGACGCCTCCAGACAGAAGAGAACATTGAGAGAAGCCGCGCCGATGCACAGCACGCCGCCGCCAATGCACAGCGCGACGTCGCACATGCCCAGCGCGACGCCGCCAACGCACAGCGCAACGCTGCCCAGGCCAGCGCCAATGCGCAGCGCGACGTCGCCAATTCCCAGCGCGAAGCAGCGCGCGACGCCGCCCATGCCCAGCGCGAGGCAGAGCGCGACCGGCTGCAGGCGGAGCTGATGGACAAACTGGTTGCCATGGCGACACCCCCTCACTCCACACGGAGCTCTCAGAGATCGTCAAGACATGGGTCTAGGACACATTCCCCTACCCGACGAAGCGACCCGGGACCCCGCCAACAGGAGGATCCTGTCCACGTCTCCGAACCCCCTCCCCAGCCGGTCCATACGAGACCCAGCAACCGGGAAGAATCGGACCACGCCGAGAGACTGAACAGAAGACTCCAGGTCCTAGCAGAGGAAGAGGAGGAGGAAGAGGAGGAATGTCAAGCCGACCAGCAGCAACGTACTCTGGCCCAGGAGGCCCAGTACAGCCCCGACCAGCAGCAACGTACTCTGGACCAGGAGGTCCAGTACAGCCCAGAAGTCAGCCCCGAGGCCCTGCGCTACAAACCCCCGACTCAACTCACGGGTGAGTTTGACGCACCGCCAGCCCCGAGGGACAGCACCTGGGTACCCGACCTTCGGTACCCACCAAGTACCAGCCCAAGACGACACGCACGGGGAGACTCGCCTAGGAGGCCTCTTCCCCAACGCTCACCGATGTGTCAGTCATCCATGGCATCGTACCTTGGCGCACCGACGTTTCCAGACTTCACCCATGAGAACCGAGCACAGTACACGGAGCTACGGATGTGCTTAGAGACAATGATGGTTGATGTAGCTGATGAACGCCACAAGTATGCTACCCTATTGAAGCACCTCAAGGTGCCCCGAGCGCACAATATAGCGCTGGCCTATGCCAACTCTACTACCCCATACACAGCGGCTCTAGCAGCACTCGACCAACGGTATGGACGCGTATGGGACTACGTGATACAGGAGATAAGAGACATTGACCGTCTCCCCCCAGCCAGAGACAACAGAGCATTAGATGACTTGTCTATCAAGGTACAGTCCCTGGTAGGGATGCTGGGGTCCCAAAAGGAAAAGGGTATCTACGAACTGTACGCTAACTCCAACGTAGAGAGGATATTAGAGAAGCTCCCTCCCGCCCGACAAGAGCGCTTCAGGCGGCAGAGAGACTACCGCGACCCCAACGGTCCAGAGGCATCCCTCCTAGACCTATCTGAGTTCCTCGCCAGGGAGGTCAGTAGCCTACGACTCGACACGTTCGTATGGAGTGGACCAAGCCCAAGACTCGGACCTCGGGGACAAACGGATAACCGCCGGTTGGTGACCGTTATGCACCAAGCCGAATCAGTACCACACAAGAACCACAACACCCCCTCGACGAAAGAGGACCAGTGGAAGATTGAGTGCCAGTACTGTGAGGGAGAACATCGGCTGTATCAGTGCGAAGATTTCAAGAAGCTGACCACGGATGATGTGAGTCAGTGGGTCAAGGACCACCGCCGCTGCTTCCGCTCCGCGCGCAGCCACCTAGCAGCTGAGTGCCGCCTGAAAAAGAAGTGCAGCAGGTGCGGTGGCACCCACCTGGAGGTCCTGCATGACATCAACAGGCGTCAGCCAGGACAACAGAGTGGGCCCGTCGCGGTAATGTACCATGCCGAGGCGGTGGCACCAGCACCAAAGTTCCACCAGACCGCTCCCTGGTGTCCCGACTGCTACGGCAGACACTGGGAGCCACGGTGCGACTAGCACCATATAGATTCTACGTCACCACCCACAGGAGTGCTCCACATTGACCAGCATAGCGGGACCCCCCGTGTGCTCCTCAAAGTGGTCAGAGTGCTCCTGAGCTACGAGGACAAGGTCCTGGACACTTACGCCGTCCTGGACGATGGGTCTGAAAAGACTCTCCTCCTCGCTTCCGCAGCAGCCCAGTTGGGCCTGCGAGGTGTCAAAGATACAATGACCATACGCACCATCAGAAGGGACCAGAAGACCATAACGGGTGAAAAGGTCTCCTTCAAGATAGCAGCGGTGGACCAGCCCGAGAAGCAGTATAGTATAACTAACGTCTTCACTAGCCATGACATAGGCCTGTCTCAGTACACCTACCCCATCCCACAGCTGATGGAGAAGTATGTGCACCTACGTCAACTACCTATACCGCTTATCGACGGCGCCACACCGACCCTGCTCATCGGCTCCGACCACGCGGACCTCATTCTCCCAATTGAGGCGGCCCACGTCGGACCCAAAGGATGCCCAGTCGCGGTTCAGACCCGACTGGGATGGACGCTCCAGGGCCCCCTCTACGGACTTGACAGTCAACCCACGTCTACACGCTGCCTACACACAGAGGCGAGCGACACCGGCCTCTCCCCCGTACAGCAGAGGCTATTGACATTAAGTGAGAGGCCCGTGAGAGAACCGTGGGTACCAGAGGGAGTTCGGAACTCCACCCCCCTCAACTGCGCTCCAGACGTAGCTGACATCGAACCCAGCACCCCAAGCGACTCCTTGACGGTGCGGCCGGGACCGGCCCCTCCTCAGATGGGGTACAGAGCAAACAAGAGAAACAGACGGAGGAGGAGAAAGCACAGCCAAGCACAGATCAAAGCAGTCTCAGGCCCGCTTCCTCCTAAGCCCCCCTTCATCCCGTCCAGTCGTCATGACCATAGACCAGTCACTACCCCGAGCTGCGTGGCCGGCCGGCCGCGTAAGCAAAGTGACCACTGGTGCCGACGGAAAGGTCAGAGTGGCAGAAGTGCTCGGCCAAGGGCGGACCTACAACCGACCCGTGGCGAGGCTGATAGAGTCGCCAAGGCTCCCCAACTCGCTTAATGACGACCATGACCCCTGACTTTGTGAACTGACCGACCCCTCACAACGGACATTGAGTAGTGGACAGTGCGGTTAATCTGTCCCTGCTTAGCTAATTAGGTGGGACTAATTAGGGGGCGGCTGTTACAAAGGGCCAGATTAAACCGAATATATATATTTATTGCCTGAGATCCCATGTATAATATTTGTATATCGTTTGATATCCCTTGTATATTCTTTGTACATATACACGGAATATCCCTTTACCTGGTACAGGACAGACCATAATATTCGTTCTCCTATTGGAAGCGATCCCCTAGGCGCCAGTGACTTACCCCCTAGAGCTGACTTGAAAGCTACCGACATGACTTGTCTTAACATGCCCGCTTCTGCCCATGAATACGGCTACCGAAAGCAGAGCGGCACTACTTGTCCACCGTACGTATAAATATGACCAGCGAATACAGAACTTCTTTTTCAGTTCCCTTTCAGTTCGAGTTGGAGTTCAGTCTCGTTCAGTTCAGCTACAAAGTAAAGCCTCACCCACTACGCAACGTGTGGTGCAGAGTAGGGCTCGTATTGCCCCAAGATAGAGTCTCGTGTTATCCTACTACGTTTGTTTAACGTATCGTTCGCTCCCTACTAGTAAAAGCCTTCATTACGAGTCAAAGACCACGTGAAGTGGGTAATTGTGCGTCTACATAGAGCACTTATTGTCGCATGCTAATAAGGATAGTAACGTCAAGTTCAACTGTGAACCACGGACCAACCGGAGAATACCTACACCGGTGATTGCAGAGCCACCTGGCAGGATTATTATTCTTCATTCTTCACCAAGCTGCTGGAGCAGAGAACCGCCTACCCCGCTGCTACTGTGGGATCTACACATGCTCGTGAGGACATCATTCGAGCCCGTCTCTGTTGGAGCAGAGACTCCACGGCTTCCACCTACGCTGCACACTGGAATTACAGCGGCTGCTTTTCCCCGCGGAGCAGGGAGTAATATACCGTATCCAGGTGCCTTGTTGAAGCCCCTGTTGAACCCATTGACTTGCATAGAGCATTGCCTCCCCCTGCTGGCTTACAACCGGTAGTACACCCCCCTTCCCAGAATATCCCTAGATCTAATTCCTAATATTCACTATTGATTTGCCTGCACATTCTTTGCCTTATAAGCGCATCCAAAGTGACCAAAGTAATGTAATCTAATATTCTTATCTGTAATAAATATTCTAAACGAGTATTTGTGTGGAAACCGTTTCATTGTGGAAGTGTTGTCATCTAATATACTTGTGTACAGTAAGGCCAGTAATGTACATAAGACGGTAGTAGTTTAATGATACTAATACTTGATTAATACAGTCAGGGAATTGTACCCCTCAGTTACAACGTATAAATTATGTAGTATTTATGCTCCAAATACGGAAAAGGAGAGGAAAGTGTTTTTTGAGGGTTTGAGGGTGCACATGAGTGATAATTGTATAATGATTGGTGATTATAATACTATGTGCACAAGATTGGATACGACAAGTAGGGTGTTTAAATTTGACACATCTAGGAATGCACTATTTAAAATAATGGCAGAAACTGATATGGTGGATGTTTGGAGAGAAGAGAATGCAGGTAAAATTGGATACACTAGAAAGCAATTGGTGATGGGTGTACTGAGGCAGAGTAGAATAGACGTATGCCTTGCAAAAAGAAGTGTACAGAAGTACATTTTAAATATAGAGCACAAATTTAATTATTTAAGTGACCATGCAGCTATATGTTTGGAGTTGGGCAGATGAGAGGAGGGGGGGTGTGGTGCTTGAATATAGGGGTGCTAAAAGAGGAAGAGTATCAGAGAAAGATAAAGAAATATATATGTGCAGAGAAGGAAAACCAAATATATAAAGATAATGTGGGTGTGTGGTGGGGTAATGTGAAAGCTAATATAAAGAAAATAAGTATAAGATATACTAAAGCGCGGAATTATAAAAAGAAAAAAGAGGAATGGAAATTAAGAGAAATGTTGACAAGAGAGGAGGAGAAGATAAAAATTAATCCAGATCACAATATAGAGAAGTACCTTGAGCTTGAGGCTAGGTGGGAATCAAGTGAGAGGAAAAAATGTATGGGAGCAATTATAAGGAGCAAAGCTAAATATGCTTTTGAGGGAGAGAGGTGTACCTCTTTCTTTTTAACGTTGGAAAAAAATAAGCAAAGGAAAACATATATAAGAGAAATTGAAAATGAAGAAGGTGAAAAAATGAATGATCTTGTTGGTGTTTTGGATACTGTAGAGTATTTTTATAGGAAACTATACAAGAGTGAAGGGGTTGATAATGAGTGTGTAAATATTGTGTTAAATACCATGACAATGAGGCTGGGGGAAAGTCATACGAATATGTGTGATGGAGAAATAACTGAGAAGGAGGTGAGAGAGGCAATTCATGGCCTGCAGATCGAAAAAAGTCCGGGGCTAGATGGATTGTCTGGAGAGTTTTATGAAACTTTTGTTGATCTGCTGGCACCAATATTATTGAATGTATATAAAGAAATGGAAAGAAACAGTGTGTGTGCGGAAGGAATGACTACTGGAGTTTTGACTTTGTTATTTAAAAACAAAGGCAGCAAAACTAGGTTAGAGAATTTCAGGCCAATAAGTTTGTTGAACGGAGATTATAAGGTGTTGACAAAGATCTTGGCTAATAGAATAAAAAGGGTGATTGGGAGCATAATAGCACCGACGCAAGCCTACAGTATACCTGGAAGAGACATATCTGAAACTATCAGAACGATAAAAGATGTGATAAAATATGTAACAGGTAGGGATGAAGAATGTGCTTAATTAAGTGTAGACCTAAACAAAGCTTTTGATCGTGTGGAACATGAGTTCCTATTGAAAACAATGAATACTTTTGGTTTTGGTGAAAGAATTATAAAATGGGTAAAACTTTTGTATATGCAAAGAGTTGTGTAAAGTGCAATGGGTGTATCACAGATGTCTTTACTTTAGAACGGTCTGTGAGGCAGGGATGTCCACTTTCAGCCTTGCTGTACACAATTTCTGCAGAGCCACTTGCAACATATGTTAAAAGTATAAAGGAAATTGTAGGAATTAAAATACCAAATGGGGGGGTGAGTCTGGTGCACCAGTATGCGGATGATACTACCTTCACAGTAAGGAATATTGACAGTGTAAATAGAATAATGGAGTGTCTGAGGGTGTATGGTAGAGCATCAGGGGCTAAGATAAATGTGGATAAGTCGGAATGATTATGTATAGGTAATTTGAATATAGATAAATGTGTTTTCCCTTTTAAAATGGCGGAGGAGCACATAAAAATTTTGGGGATATGGATAGGGGTGAATGATAGTAGAGAGAGGGATTTAACGTGGACAGGTATAGTAAATAAAATAAGACAGATGCTTCAGTATTGGAAACAGAGGTGTTTGAAGCTAAAAGGCAAGGTAATTATAGTAAATAGCTTATTAATGTCAAAATTAATGTATGCTTTAAGTGTGTTGGACATGCCAGAGACAGTAGAAAATGCTGTGAATGGAGTAGTAAAAGATTTCCTGTGGGAAGGGAAGATGGCTAAAATAGCGCACAAGACTCTGATAGGTAAGTGCAGTAAAGGTGGTTTAAATTTGTTTGATTTTAAGGTAAGAAAAAAACTGTAAGGATAAAGTGTGTACAGAAGTACTTGTGTGATAGCACAGAGTATGGCTGGAATTTTTTTTTCAGAGAGTGTGTAGAGAAGATAGGCAAGTGTGGGGACAATGGTCTGTTCATGGGGTTTAAACTGCCCATGACAGAGGGGATACCTGGTTTGTATAGGGAGGTACTGCAGGCGTGGGCCGAGTTCTTGCCCAATGTAGAATACTTATGTACAGAGTTGGAAATGGTTTTTAACCAACCTGTATTTCTAAACTCTAAAGTAAGTATTAATGAGAGTGTTTTGTATAATAAAGTTTTTTGGAGAGCAGGAATAAGACAAGTGAAGGATTGTGTGTATGAGTTTGTACCGGGCTTCCTCCCGGTACGGGCTTTATATGACACAGTGATAGAATTGGAGGAGGAATATAGCTATGCATCAGTTTTTCTTCTGGTTTTGAAAAAATTAAAAGTGCGTTGTCAAGAGAGTGGAGAGAGAGAATAGATAATGAGTGTGGGACAAATAAAAGATGTGGACTGCCAGAGTTGAAGGTAGGGAGGGGAGAGAAGCAGAAAGATATAGGTAGTGTAAAAAGTAAAGAAATATATAGATTTTTTGTCTTGAAGGAAAATAAGATACCAGCGTCAGAGCAGGTTTGGGAGAGGGTCTTTCCGGGGCTGGTGGGAGGGACTATTTGGGGCAATGTAGATATAAAGTTTAATAGTATAGAGTGTGAACATAATGATTTTATGTTGAAACACAATAGGATGTACACAAAAACGGTGTTAAGTCATATTGATAATAGTATAAGTAGGGTATGTGATGTGTGCAACGACAAAGATGAATCTTTTATGCATATGTTTATGGAATGCGATGGTCTGCAGGTGTTTCATACAAGGCTGAAAGAGGGCCTGGGGGTGAACTGGGGAGAGGGGAGGGAGAATGGGCTGGATTGGAAAAAGAGGTTTTTGTTTGGTTTTTTTTATGGGAAAAAGGAGGAGAAAAACTTGATGAATTATGTATTGAGCCATGCTAGATATGCTATTGTGTACAGAAGAAGGATAGCTTTTTTTGATCAAAAGAAGGTGGAGGTGTGGCCTTTGTTTAAAAGCATGATGAAAAAAGATCTAAAACTGTCTGGAAAATATATGAGTAAAGAAATGTTTGAGAAATGGTTTATTGACAGCGGGAAATGTATAAGGATGGAGAGAGGTCAAGTAGAGTTTTGTTTTGGATAGTGGTTTTCTTGTTTTGTATGGGGAAGGGAAGGATCTGGTTCTAATGTCAAGTTAGACCGCGCTCTCAAGATACGACACTGGGTGCTGAAGTCCCATTAAGTATTATATAAAAGAAGCAGTGAAGCCTGACCAGCACTCTCAGGTTCAAAATTTAATGGCAGCCTGAAACATGTTTCGGAATTACATATTCCTTCATCAGTGTTATATATCTGGTTCTGAAATAATATTGTATGTATATAATTGAAATGTATAACATGTAAAATATGACTATTTTTGATAATAAAAAAAAAAAAAAAAAAAAAAAAAAAGAGCAGTCGACTGGTAATCCGGAGGTTCCCGGTTCGATTCCCACTCCTCCCAGGTAGCATGTCTAAGTGTCCTTGAGCAAGACACTTAACTCCTAACTGCTCCTGATGAGCAGGTTGGCACCTTGCATGGTTGCCTCCGCCATTGGTGTGTGAATGTGTGAGTGAATGTGTGAGTGAATGTGTAAAAATGTGAGGAACAAAATTGTAAAGCGCTTTGGATAAATAAATAAAATATAAAGTGTAATTTCTCCTGATTCACAAATGTCCAGTGAACTATCCAATATCTTAAGAACAAGGTATGTACATTCTCGTTCAGGACAGATGTTTTGTCCCAGATATCCTATTAAGAAACACAACTAAAAACATGTATACATTATGTACTCTTCCATTATAAAACAGCACCATACATTTCTGACATGGAATGAGCTCCTACCGTATGGGGGAACTGGTAAAGAGAGAACTGCTATAAATCACAACATTGCTTGCAGGCATCTCTTGGGTTACACCATGTAAGATTATCTTCATTATCTACATACCTATACCACACCTGATAATATAAGTGTTACACCTGGTAAAACTCATTCAGATTAAGAGATTAACGCAGACCGTTCACTGATTGACTCTGTTTCCAGGTCTGTGTTTTCAATTGACCAAAACAAATCAGACTTTCCAGACGTACTGAATTCCTTGTTCGCCCTTAGACCTTGGCACAGATAAGTACAGGTCACACAGGCGGTGGCTATACATGTAGCTGCCAGTGTTGCATTTTAGACTTAACTTATAGTAATTGACCAAGGTAGCCTTCTTAGCAAGGACACTGAATGATGTAAGAAAACACATCACTGATGATATTCACTTCAGTCAATATGTGATGATGACAACTCTGTCAAAAACAAAGAAAGCAGAGTCAGAGACACACATACTCATACAAAAATACACATGTTGTACACACTTGGGGGTGGCACCTA
>NC_140177.1:71709989-71729989 GCF_963971535.1 Notolepis coatsorum | reverse complement strand
CTCTTCTCCACCACCCCCCCCCCCCCCCCCCCACCTCTTACTAATGCAGACCCCGTCGGTCTAATTGGAATGGGCGCTAACGCTATAGCGGGGCCACATTTCTCCGCGGCTGGCCGTTGTCATGTGGCGACACTGTTAATCTGTTTTCCTAACAGCCCCCTGGCTTTCATGGTGACTAATGCCAGGTCTCCCCTCCCTGCGCCACCTTATTAAGACACGATCCATTCTAATGACAGGTCTCTCACCTAACTCTCCTCTCCACTCCGTCTGCCCCGCATAGCTTTCATTATATTACCGCATTGTGGAGGGTAAAGCCCCCAAAACCATGTGTTTATTCTTTTGTGATAGAAGAGTTTCACGCACCTTTTAACATTGATATTGATTAATTGAAAACCTTTAATTATCCCCGAGGGGAGATTCAGGTGTCCATCACAGCACCAACAGCCATTTAAAAACAGTTAATACATAACATACAATTATTTAGTACGTGTTAAAAACAAAGATGGACAAATACGTACGAAAAAAAAAAAAAAAGCTAAAATAGAGCTAAAAGTGGTGAATGGACAGGGGGGGTGGGGGACAAGTCCAATCATGATGTGAATTAATTAGTTACAGTCCACAAATCAGCTCCTCCGGTCCACGGCAGTGTGTGTGTGTGTGTGTGTGTGTGTGTGTGTGTGTGTGTGTGTGTGTGTGTGTGTGTGTGTGTGTGTGTGTGTGTGTGTGTGTGTGTGTGTGTGTGTGTGTGTGTGTGTGTGTGTAGGCCAGTCAGGGGTTATTTGTATGTGTAACTCATATGCAAACCACAGAATGCAATGTGTAGCATGGTGGTGATTTAAAATGTTAGAATATATTAAAACCAGGCGGCTGGGTGGCGCAGCGGACTAAGCGCTCGTCATCAACGCGAGAGACACTGGTATCGAATCCGGCTGTCAGCGTTGCCTCCGGCTTGGCCGGCCGTCATACTGGCTCAATTGGCAGAGTTAGCGGGAGGGAAGCCGGTGGATGGTATTCTGGTCGTTGTAAACAGCGACTCCTACAGGTCGGTCAGGGCGCCTGCACAGCGAGGGAGGGAGATGGTGAGGGTAGTGTGACCTCCCACACGTTACACCTCACCAATGAGAGTCGGCGCTGGCAGGTGAAGAGATGCTGCTGGCTGTCTCCTATGCCTCGGAGGAAGCATCTGATAGACTTCAGGGCTCCCTAGACCAACCAGTGGGGGGCACATGCGAGCAACGATTAGGAAGGGGAGGGGGGAATTGGCATAACGACTAAATTGGGATGGGAGAAAAACACAGAAAAACAGGAGGAGAAAAAGTGGATAAAAAAATAAGAATATATTGAAACCTTTATGCAAAACCATAACGTACCCTTATTTATGCAATCTGGCAATCTGGAAATTCTGTCAAAGCAGCAATTCAAATGAATGGCATCACACTATAGGCTACTAAGAAACCAAGACTGAGGTAAATTCACTCTCTCTCTCTCCTTGGTCAGACGGAAGTGTTGGTGTGACCAGAACTCCTAGAAGACTCTCTCTGCTGCCCCAGCCGCAGGCCCTGCAGTCAGGGGTAATCCATAGTCCCTCCACCCCCCTGGGTCTTCCCTCTCTCTCTCTCTCTCTCTCTCCTCTCCCTCTCTCTCTCTCTCTCTCTCTCTCTCTCTCTCTCTCTCTCTCTTTCTCTCTCCCTCCCTCTCTCTCTCTCCCTCCGCCACTGATGGGCTCTGCAAGCGCGAGCGATCACGACTCCATTTTTTTAATCCCAGCATACAAACAAAGATCGCGTGACGTCGTTGTGTCACGTGAGACAAAAAAGTGGTCTGACGAATCAGAGGCCGCGCTCCGTGATGCGTTCGAGGATACAGACTGGGACATGTTTAAAGGAAGCGCCAGTGACGTCAGCGAGTACGCTGATACCGTTGTGAGTTACATAGCAACTGTGGCAGACGGTATTGTCCTCACAAAGAAGGCGCGGGTTTTCCCAAACCAGAAACCTTGGGTGGACAGCACTATAAGAACAGCCCTGAACTCACGCACCACGGCTTATAACCTGGGCAGAGAGTCAGGAAATATGGAAGAGTACAAGGCTTCAGTCTACACTCTGCGCAAGGCTGTTAAACTTGCTAAGAGGACATATGCTGAGAAACTGGAGACACAAATGGCACAAAACGACACAAGAGGCTTGTGGAGGGGACTGAAGACAATAACTGACTACAAAGTCAGCGCCCCCGAAATGGGGAGCGACGACGCCTCTCTCGCGGACAAACTCAACTCCTTCTACGCTCGGTTCGGTGTAGACAGTGTCGCCGCTAGCCCTCTGGCTAGTGACGTCACCGGCGCACCGGCTGTTGTGGAGGGGGGGGGGCAACCGCGGGGGGGCGGGGGCGCTCTCTCGTTGTCGGAACACAGTGTGAGAAGAGCATTTATGCAGGTGAACACCAGGAAGGCTGCGGGTCCAGATGGTATAACAGGACGCATACTTAAGTCCTGTGCAAACCAGCTTGCCCCGGTGTTCACCGCATTATATAATCAATCCCTGGCGGAGTCAGTAGTCCCTGCCTGCTTCAAGATGTCTACCATCATCCCTGTACCGAAGAAACCCTCCCCAACATGCCCAAATGACTACAGACCGGTGGCACTCACCTCTGTGGTCATGAAATGTTTCGAGAGGCTGGTCAAGGACCACATTTGTGCCTCTCTCCCCAGTGATATGGACCCTATGCAATTTGCATACAGGACAAACAGGTCCACTGACGACGCGGTCTCCCAGGTACTGCACAGCACTCTCTCCCACCTTGACCGTCAGAAGGGGGGCTATGTGAGACTGTTGTTCATTGACTACAGCTCAGCGTTCAACACCATAGTCCCCACCAGACTGGTGGACAAGCTGATCGAGCTAGGTCTGAGCTCCGCCCTGAGCGCCTGGGTACTGGACTTTCTGAGTGAAAGACCCCAGGCGGTCAGGGTGGGGGGTCAGACCTCCAACACCATCACCCTGAGCATCGGGTCCCCCCAGGGCTGTGTTCTAAGCCCCCTGCTGTACTCACTCTACACACACGATTGTGTGGCCAAGTTCAGCTCCAACTCCATAGTGAAGTTCGCCGACGACACGGTGGTGGTGGGGCTGATCTCGGACAACGACGAGAAGGCCTACCGAGAGGAGGTTGAGGTACTGGAACGTTGGTGCCAGGACAACAGCCTGCTCCTGAACATTGGTAAAACCAAGGAGCTGATCGTGGATTATAGGAGAGGACAGCAGGAGACACACACACCACTGATGATTAACGGGGCTACCGTGGACAGGGTGAGCAGCTTCAAGTACCTGGGGGTCCACATCTCAGAGGATCTGACATGGTCAACACACATAGACACAGTAGTAAAGAAAGCGAAGCAGCGCCTCTACCACCTGAGACAGTTAAGGAAGTTCAGAGTATCGGGGAAGATACTCCAGTCCTTCTACTCAGGAGCTGTAGAGAGCATCTTGACCGGAAACATCACTGCCTGGTATGGGAACAGCACGGCACAGGACAAGAAGGCCCTACAGAGTGGTGCGCTCAGCCGAGCGTACCACGGGTATTGCACTACCTCCCCTGCAGGCTCTATACAACAAGAGGTGCAAATCCAGAGCCTGCAGGATAATGAAAGACCCCCACCACCCCAATAACAGCCTGTTCCAGCTGCTGAGGTCAGGCAGACGCCTGCGAACCCCAGCTACTAGGACAGAGAGGCTTAGGCTAAGCTTCTTCCCCCAGGCCATCAGAGCCTTGAACAATGAACATTGAGAGACACAGAAACTGAACTATCCACACACAAGCACACACAAGCACATACACGACACGCACGCTGAGCACGCTCACACACTAGCAGCCACTTTAACACTCATGCCGCACATACGCACACTTATGGCCAGAGGAAAGGCCACTTTAAATTAGTATAACATCAGGAACAGTGTATTGCACTACTAAAGCTACCTAGCACGTCCTATATGCTCTGTAAATACTATGTACAGATACCGAGATGGCACACCATGTACCTGTTTATTGCACTGTTGTTTTTACTGGATTCTATTAATATGTTGTACCACTGTATTTTTTATTGGATTCTATTATATGTTGTACCACTGTATTGCACATCGTCGCGGGCAAGACCAGCCGCATTTCATTGTATACCTGTATGCCGTGACAATTAAAACTCTTGACTTGACTTGACTCCCTCTCTCTCTCTCTCTCTCTCTCTCTCTCTCTCCCTCTCTCTCTCCCTCTCTCTCTCCCTCTCTCTCTCTCTCTCTCTCTCTCTCTCTCTCTCTCTCTCTCTCCTCTCTCTCTCTCTCTCTCTCTCTCTCTCTCTCTCTCTCTCTCCCAGCCTGGGCAGCAATGGTCTCTGGCTAGACAGCTTGTCCCTTGGCTTCCAATGCTCTGTGTGACTGACAGGCAGAATAAGTGGGGATTCCTGTGGTATCTGGCGTTATTGTGTAGCCAGGTGGTGGCTGTGCTCAATGTCAATTGTGCCCATATTCATTCTTGTTTGTTCTCAACCAGAATGATTTGCCAGAGGAGGGGCTGTCTGAGGAGGATTGTGTGTGTGTGTGTGTGTGTGTGTGTGTGTGTGTGTGTGTGTGTGTGTGTGTGTGTGTGTGTGTGTGTGTGTGTGTGTGTGTGTGTGTGTGGTGTCGTTTTGGTATGGCACTCGGCATACCTTGGCAAATAAATATGTATGTGTATTTGCGATTATACATGCACAGGATGTGTGTATTTGTCATGTCTCGCCCCTTCATCAACGGAGGCCGACACAGTATTCCAATACACATCTCACTACATCCTGCGCATGTATAATCGTGGGAGGGGGCCGGGGGTGTGGTCTTTTGTGTGTAACCTGGACTCGCAATGGATAGGTTTGTTGTCAGAAGCGGTGCCGGTTGGGCGCGATGAAATGGGCTCTGCACCAGCTGCTATACCACACTGAAGTGAGGTACTTTTTTTAACTCAGAGAAGAAGCGCAGATTTTCCTTGCAGACAAAAACAACCCATTGGCAGATAAATGTGCTGATAATGAGCTGGATTACGAAACTCTGTTAGTGACACTCCAGGTTAATCAGCAGAGATTTTGGTGTAATTCGTCTTTCGTGTGACGAGCTACTGAAAGTCTGCTTTAGTCTGTTGACACATTTATATACTAAATTATTTTGTAGTCCTGTGTCATACCTAAATGTCATATAAGGGAATTGTATAGAAACAACTCACCAAACGTGACTATTGCACAACTGATTTGACAAAAGAACCCCCCCCCCCCCCCCCCCATGGCCATACCTTGACTTTTAAACGATGCCACTGTGTGTGTTCAAGTTTCAAGTTTCAAGTTTCTTTAATAATTGTCATACAGAAGTACAGAATACTTTTATACAAAATGCTTCTTACTGTTGCGCTCCAGAGACTGTGCAAGACAAGATAAGTATGAAATAAAATAACATAGTAAAATTAGAAGTAAAAAAAATGAGGTCACAGTGTTCAGTTTAGACATATGTACAATGTTCGATGCAGAATAGACGTAGTTACCATACAATATACAATACTGTGCAGTGTACTAATATACAATACTATATAGTGCAAGGCAGAAATGGAGAAATGGGACGAGGTGCAATTTAGGTACAATTCACAGTAGGTGTACGAGTTGTAGTGCAAATCCTTTATCAATAAATATAAAGTGTAAGTGTGTTTGTGTGATCTAAAGTGTGGAGAGTGGGTGCTGCAGTGTGTTGTTTGTTTGAGTGAGTGTGTGCGTGTGGGTGTGTGTGCTGTGTGCATTTGATGGTTGTTGCATAGTGATTATTGTTCGTTTAGCAGCCTGATGGCCTGGGGATAGAAGCTTCTTCTGAGTCTTTCTGTGCTCGCCTTAAGACTCCGGTATCGCTTGCCTGACCGCAGCAGTTCAAAGAGGCAGTTGTTCGGGTGGCTCGAGTCCTTAATAATTCTCTTAGCCTTCCCCTTGCACCGCTTGTTGTAAATGTTCTGGAGGGTGGGAAGCCCCCCTCCAATTGTGCGTTCGGCTGAACGTGTCACTCTTTGTAGTCTGCTACGGTCTTGTGCAGTGCTATTCCCAAACCAGGAGGTGATGTTGCCGGTCAGGATGCTCTCTATTGTACATGAGTAGAAGTTCCTAAGGATCTTCTGACTGACTTGGAACTTCCTTAGGCGCCTGAGGAAGTAGAGGCGTTGTCGTGCCTTCTTCACAACACTGTCAATGTGTGTGGTCCATGTCAAGTCCTCGGATATGTGGGCTCCGAGGTACTTGAAACTGTTCACTCTCTCAACCGGTGCCCCGTCGATGCTGAGGGGGCTGTAGTCCTTGACCCCCGACCTCCTGAAGTCCACAATCATCTCTTTTGTTTTGCTGACGTTCAGGGAGAGGCAGTTCTCCTGACACCACTGTGACAGGTTCTCTACCTCTTCCAGGTAGGCCCTTTCGTCGTTGGCAGAGATCAGGCCCACCACTACTGTGTCATCAGCAAATTTGATGATGGTGTTGTTGTTCCGCTGTGCTACGCAGTCATGTGTGTACAGGGAGTAGAGGAGGGGGCTCAGAACACAGCCCTGGGGGGCCCCTATGTTGAGCGTGATGGATGAGGAGGTGCAGTTGCCGGCTCTTACCACCTGGGGTCTGCCCGTCAGGAAGTCCAAGACCCACTGGCAGAGGTCATAGTTCAAGCCCAGGTCCCTGAGCTTGGCTATGAGTTTGGAGGGGACTATGGTATTGAATGCTGAGCTGTAGTCGATGAACAGCATTCTCACATAGTTCCCCTGCCTCTTGTCCAGGTGTGATGCTGCTGTGTGCAGCACATGGGCTATGGCGTCCTCCGTGGACCTGTTGGGGCGATATGCAAATTGCAGAGGGTCCAGGTTGATGGGGAGGGAGGAACAGATGTAGCCCTTCACTAGCTTCTCAAAGCACTTCATGGCTATGGAGGTGAGGGCTACAGGGCGGTAGTCGTTGAGGCAAGCGGGCGTAGATTTTTTGGGTACAGGGATGATGGTGGACTTCTTCAGACAGGTGGGGATGACAGCCTGTTCCAAGGACAGGTTGAAGATGTCAGTGAATACCGGGGCCAGTTGGTCGGCACAGACTTTTAGGACGCGGCCGGGGATGCCGTCCGGTCCTGCTGCCTTCCTGATATTCACTTTTTTAAAGATCCGTCTCACCTCATGCTCTGTTACCCTGAACACTGAGTCTCCATAAGCAGACCCCCCCCCCATTGCCGTGGTTTGTAGGCTGGTGTTGTTATTCACAGCCTCAAACCTCGCATAGAAGGAATTGAGATCATTTGCTAAGGAGATGTCACTGTTCAGTTTGAGGGGGGTGCCTTTGTAGTCTGTCATTGTTCTGAGGCCCTGCCACATGCCTCTAGAGTCAGCCTGTTCAAACTGAAGTTCAACTTTATCCCTGTAACGCCGTTTTGCCTCTATTACTGCTCTCCTGACGTTGTATCTTGCCATCTTGTGTTCTTCCATGTTGCCTGTCACCAGCCCGGTGTTGTATGCTGATGTGCGCACTTTCAGAGCCTCACGGACGGATTTGTCTACCCAGGGCTTTTGATTTGGGTAGATTTTAATTTTGGTGGAGGGGATTGTTTCTTCTACCAGAGTACAGACATAGTCAATCACCGTTTCGGTGTATTCGTTAATATTGGCTGTGTTATCACGGAATACACTCCAGTCTGTGCATCCAAGTGCAGCTTGGAGTGACTCCTCTGACGTCACGGCCCAACGCTTAACCTCTCACGAGACCACCGGCGTGACTTTGTTTGTACTTTGGCAAAAGAAATATGGCGGCGTGATCGCTTTTACCGAATGGACTAAGAGCCTGTGACTTGTACCCATTCTTAAATTGCGAGTATACATGGTCTAATATGTTCTCGCCTCTGGTGGGACAGGTCACATGCTGATAGAAATTCGGCAACACCTTTTTAAGACGCGCGCTGTTGAAATCACCCAGAACCAAAATGGCAGCGTCAACATTAGCTGTCTGGAGTTTGTTTACCTCGTCGTGAAGTTTTGAAAGTGCGACCCCAGTGTTCGCGTGTGGTGGAATGTACACTCCGATGAGGATGATGGACGTTAACTCTCTTGGGAGGAAGAAGGGTCGACATTTTATCGTGATAAACTCCAGGGCCCTCATGCATCAACGTGGACGTAGAACTTGACCTACTTCCACACGTAAGCACGGAATGTAGAACTAGCATACGCACAGGGAAGTCGGCATTCATCACACGTGCGTAAGCAGGCTCTATGCCCTGCCGTGTTGATGAATACCACTTTGTTCTACCGTCAATGCTCGTGCATGATTATCCATATATGGTCATGAAAATGAGGAAACACCCCCCATGGGATGTGAAATAATGGACCGACCGACCCGAGCGGGACTCCGAGAAACTCCACGGAGAATTCACTGCTGTCGAACCAAGAAGACACTATCGCGTATTATGATTTATGGGATAAATAAAAGGCGGACTTGTAAACGGTGATGTCAGATATCAACGGCTCCCTAAGACCATTGCTGCAATTCTGCCTGGACAGCTCAAAATACTAATAAAGACCGTTCGTTGACCACTGTTTGGCGTTGGTTGTGTGTCATTATAACCGTGCTGTTATATGAATGCCTTTATTAGTTGTGTTCGATTGGCTATATGATTTTTAGAGGCATCTATTTTGTTGTCGGCTAATAAAGACCGCGCTGGAATATGACTGCCTTTTCCCGTGTTGTTTGATTAATACCCACGGATTAAAGTTCTCCTCAATTCTATTCCAAATCACGATGGATCTCCCGTCAATTTTCTACCTGCTGCATATGATTTCTAGAGGCATACTACAATCTATTTTGATGTCAGTATTGGGTAGCCTATATAAACAATATAATACGAGAGCATATACAAGAACAATGAATCTCACTGCATGTATGATGTATCCTGCCTTTCAATACATGAACTTGAATTCCATCATGTTTGTGTGCGGGACTCAAGGCTGCTGTCACAATGGGTGGTACCGCCGTACAGTAATAATAACAGTCCACACAATATCACGATCCATGCCATAGCCTATGTTCCATTAGGACATGATCTGTGACGACAAATGTTCTAGAATGTTTGATTAAGATATCATACTCTGACAGCATGCCTATGACTATGAGCAACAAAAACGCGAACTTGAATCCCATCATATAGTCTGTCCACTATCTGCATGGTGTCATTGCAATGCGTTTTCTATTCTTTCTTGTACAGTAAAAAGGGGGAAGAACACTATATTCATATGACTTATTCTGCTTACAGCTTCGAAATTCCACTTGTTTCGTTTAACGTAAAGCCTTTTAAATATAATCAAAACGTTCCCGTGTTTCGGCGGTCTGTGCGCAAAATAATAACGAGTTGAGCTTTATGATTTATGATGAATTGAAAATGGGGGACCCTGATGTAAACAGGACGAAAGTTGGTCTGCATCCCCAATTAACAATTGTATGTACTGAGCTGTACTGTACTGTACCCATTCTGCAATCTGTTAATAAACTTTTCAATCAATCAATCAATCAAGCTACGCGGAGCGCAGTCAGTCAGTAGCCTACACCCCGTATATTCCGATAACGCTATATAAACCATGCTGCATTTATTCTGAGAGAAAGATCTATTATTCCAAATGCTATTTATAGGGTTTTGACCATAATTACACTACTGTTGCTATCTTACAATGAACTATAATGAACTACGGTTCATACAGAACATCCAGTGTTATTATGCACAGAAGCTCATTTCCTTGTTGTAATAATATATTCTACCACTGGGCGCGAGGTACGCCAGGTCTGACCTGTGCGTAGATGTACGCACGAAGTCAAGTTCAAGTTCAAATTGATGAATCCCACTCTTTGCTTAGAAATGATCGTACGCACGGGTTACGCACAGATCTGTGCGTAGAACACGTTGATGCATGAGGGCCCAGGTCTGGGGAGCAGTGGTTAGACAGTTCCTTTGTGTTGCCTAAATCGCACCACTCCTTGTTTATCATGAAGGCAATGCCGCCTCCTTTCTTCTTTAGTGACTCTTCTGTCGTCCGGTCCTTGCGGAGAACGAAGAAGTGGTCTGCCGGTTCTATTGCGTGATTCGGGACATCTGGACTCAGCCAAGTTTCTGTGAAACAGAGGAGGTTACAATCCCGAATGTCCCTCTGGAATTGGATCCGTGCTCTGATGTCGTCCAGCTTATTTCCTATCGATTGCACATTGGCCAACAATATGCTGGGCAATGTGGTTCTGTGTCATTTGGACCTCAGTCTGTTTCTGACCCCGGCTCTCTTTCCACGTCTTCGCGGCGGCTTCTCCTGGTCTTGGCCATGGCCATAACAAAGGATCTCGGCGGGCCATTTCTGCTGTTCAGCGATCCGATCCAGAGAGCAATCCAATCGGTAAGTTTTCCTTAATCCAATGTCAATGATTGACTGACGGTCATACACATATAATGCACCAACAGTTGGTGCAAATAAAACTCCTAATACTATAAAAATTAACAAAAGAAAGCACAGTCTCGACGGAGCGATCAGAAAGGCAGCCATCAGTGCAGCGCCAGTGTGTGTGTGTGTGTGTGTGTGTGTGTGTGTGTGTGTGTGTGTGTGTGAGTGTGTGCCTAAGAGTCTATGTGTATTTGGGGGTGGATGTGGATGTGTACATGCATGACCATAAATGTGTTGTTGTGTGAGTGTGTGCATGTGATTTTCAGGTATTTCATTACTCCAGAGTAAATAGCCTGGGGTGCCCATAAGCCACAACCAGCCAGATAGTGTACTGCTACACTGTGTTGGCCACCCAAGTCTGTGAGGGTGCCGGGACGAAGTAGCTTGTTATTATCACTTTCCCACAGTCCTTCAGTCAGACAGACAGCCTGATGGCAGCTGGCAGGAGCGGAGAGCGTCCCGACACTGTTTACCTGGCCTCTCCACTGGCTCACAGCGTGATGGGAAATAAAAGTGACAAGTGAGACCAATCAGTGGAGAGGAAGCTGTGTGCGGATAACAGGCCCCTGTGTCCCTCCCTGACGCCCATTTCATTTCTGTCAATGTTGCAGCGGTGTTTATTTATTGTGTTGTAAAAAATTTATAAATAAAAAGTTGAATTGCCCTTTAATTAGCTTGTTGAGCATAACACAAATTTGCCCTGAGAGTGAGAATTGGCAGTGAGATCCTCTGCCTGGTTGTCGATGGGGGCCATGCTGGGTCTGTCGGTGTGAGGATAGGGGCCGGGTAGACAGGAAGGTGACAGACTAATGACAGTAGTACTAAGCTGTGTGTAATAACAGCCATAGTTCCTCCCTCTCTACCTCTCCCTCACTTTCAAAAGCTATTTACAGCCCCCCACTCCTCTCCACCCCAGACCCACTCCTCTCCACCCCCAGGCTGCCTCTCTGATCCCTGGGCTGACAAGGTAAGGCAATCTGGGGGATCCTACCGCTGTCATATACCCCTAATGTGCAATCAGGTTGAGTAGAAACAGCAAATAGGCAACACACACAGTGAGGCTATGAATATGACGTAAGCACGTCTGTGGGAAACCTGGTGAATACTTGTTACCTCTAATCCTTGCTAAGGGAGGTAGAGTCTCAGGGGTCCTGTGTGTGTGTGTGTGTGTGTGTGTGTGTGTGTGTGTGTGTGTGTGTGTGTGTGTGTGTGTGTGTGTGTGTGTGTGTGTGTGTGTGTGTGTGTGTGTGTGTGTGTGTGTGTGTGTGTGTGTGTGTGTGTGAGGACACTAAGCTCTAGGCCTGGCTGAGCTGTTGGGACAGAAGTGCTGATGTGTGCTCGTGTTGAAAATAGCCCAGACAGAGAGCTGAGCAGCTGTGACCCCAGATCCCCCCCCCACTATCGCTGGTACACTCACTGACGACACTGGAACCGCTCCAGCATGTGTGTGTGTGTGTGTATGTGCACGTGTCTATGCCTGATATGTTACACTCCCATCTTCCACACTCTCAACGTGCCCCGTTCTCCCGAAAACCCAGTTCAAAGCGGCTCCCAAATGACTTTAAAAGAACACGCCAAAATGTTGGGAAATTATCTTATTGTCTTCTCCAGAGAGAGACAAGAAGATAGATACCAGTTTCCTCTCTGTGCGTTCAGTAGAAAGCTATCTGGCTGCATGTTAGCCTAGCTTAGCACAATGAATGGAAGCGGCCATGACCGGTTAGCCTTCGGGAGAGGTGTTAGTTGGACAATGCCTAGGCCAGCCGGTCATGTCCGCTTCCATTCATTGTGCTAAGGTAGGCTAACATGTAGCCAGTTAGCTTTCTACTGAACGCACAGAGAGGAAACTGGTATCTAATCTTCTTGTCTCTCTCTGGAAAAGATGGTAAGCTAATTTCCCAAAATTTTGGCGTGTTCCTTTAAAAAGGAAGGCATATTGAAGGTGACTTTGGGAACTCCACGAAACTCTCCCTCGGCGTCACACTTCAATCCCATCCTCGCTTCACACAGACATATTTGAAAATCATCCACGGCTATCAGTCAGTCAGTCGGCGAGAGGCTTTGCTTTTTTCCTTCTTCTTTTTCAAGAAGCCACAATGCCATCCAATTACAGGCGAGGCGGTCGAGGAGAGGTAGGATGGCCTTGGACTTTCTTCTTCCAGTCAGCCAGCCAGTCAGCCAGCCAGTCAGCCAGCCAGTCAGTCAGCCAGCCAGTCAGCCAGCCAGCCAGCCAGTCAGCCAGCCAGTCAGCCAGCCAGTCAGCCAGTCAGCCAGCCAGCCAGCCAGTCAGCCAGCCAGCCAGCCAGCCAGTCAGCCAGCCAGTCAGCCAGCCAGTCAGCCAGCCAGTCAGTCAGCCAGCCAGCCAGTCAGCCAGCCAGTCAGCCAGCCAGTCAGCCAGCCAGTCAGCCAGCCAGCCAGCCAGTCAGCCAGCCAGTCAGCCAGCCAGTCAGCCAGCCAGTCAGTCAGCCAGCCAGCCAGTCAGCCAGCCAGTCAGCCAGCCAGTCAGCCAGCCAGCCAGCCAGCCAGTCAGCCAGCCAGCCAGTCAGCCAGTCAGATGCTCAGCCTCATAGGAACAAGCGTGAAATAGACTCCCAGGATCAAATGTGCTCTGCGTGTGCAACTGTGTGACAGGACGTGTGCGCGAATGAGATCATGTACTATATTGAGTACGAGTGCTCGAGATTGAGCGTATTTGTCACGATCGCGCACGTGCGTATGTGATGGTGTGTACTGTGTGTGTGTGTGTGTGTCTCTATGGCCAGGAAAGTGCCATTACTCTAATGGCTTTAACAGTAGGAGGTGTGGCAAGCCAGTGTCGCCTGACACACTGCCATCAGCAATGCCATCACTCTCACTCTGGCAGAGGCACCAATATAACCATGATAACCTTTCATATGAACGCCACGTCACCTCCGCGTTGATTCGCTTCATTTGTTGAAAAAGCCCAGTGAGTGATCCGAGCGTAAACAAGTGGGTAGTCCCGCTACCAAAACTAACAAATAAGAAATGGAAACTTTCATTCCTAAACCTGAATCCTATCGTTCTGTTGCGAGGACGTCATAATTGGACATAAAACTTAGCAATGTGTTCTGTGTCTCAAGACCCTCCATGGCCCCCTGAGAAACTCTGCCAGATGACGTCACCTGGCAGAGAGCAGACCTCTAGCGCCCCGCAGACGCTACTGCCTTGACAGTTGTCAACTATAATAGGCTCAAGGAAAGGAAAGGTAAATAAATAGTTGAGGAAATACTGTCGGGAGTTCATTAGAGGGTGGGGGAGATGAGGGCAAGTTTTATGTCTGATTATCATGTCCTCCTCACCACAGAATGTTAGGATTCCGGTTCAAATTTGACAAATTCCCATTTATGAAAGTTCCAAATAGCACATTTTCCATCTAAACGGAGTGAAAAATTCAAGAATGTATGTGAATATACCCCACATTGATGTGGCATCATAGTATACATTGTGTAAGTGCACACATCCAGTGTGGCTTAGTTTAGGAAAGAATAGAATCTGCGGCTGATGCTACCAGATGCAGAGGATCCTAATATAATCTACTTGGAAGAATACACAGGCTATAATGATGACGATGATAACATATGACACATTCCTGATGCAGCCCAGATACTGGCCCTAACCTCATTCTCTGGGAATCCGTGGATGCATCACACCGCATACTCCCCAGGACGCATACCTCTTGGCAGCACTGCCACACTTGGTTATTTTTGTGTGCGTATAAAAATGTGCCCTGACTAAGCTAACTGTAATGCTAACATTGGAGCTGACAGCACCGGTTAATTCGGGGCAATTACCATCCATAAATAGCCAAAGTTTCCTCAGCGAGAGAAGCCAACAGGTCAGCCACACATCAGCTTAGCGAGCAAACTGTCATCGCTGACGCCACGGTCATCACGGCCACCGTCCTCTCCTGCTCCAAAACCTATTCATGTCCTGTCGTTCTCTCCCTCCCTCTATTCCTGGTGCAGACAGACCTGTAGTCAGTCCGTCAGACAGGCTGATGTGCTTAGCAAGCAGGTTCCTGGATGCAAACAGACCTGTAGTCAGTCCGTCAGACAGACTGATGTGCTTAGCAAGCAGGTTCCTGGATGCAAACAGACCTGTAGTCAGTCAGTCAGACAGACTGATGTGTTTAGCAAGCAGGTTCCTGGATGCAAACAGACCTGTAGTCAGTCCGTCAGACAGGCTGATGTGTTTAACAAGCAGGTTCCTGGATGCAAACAGACCTGTAGTCAGTCCGTCAGACAGGCTGATGTGTTTAGCAAGCAGGTTCCTGGATGCAAACAGACCTGTAGTCAGTCCGTCAGACAGACTGATGTGTTTAACAAGCAGGTTCCTGGATGCAAACAGACCTGTAGTCAGTCCGTCAGACAGGCTGATGTGTTTAGCAAGTAGGTTCCTGGATGCAAACAGACCTGTAGTCAGTCCGTCAGACAGACTGATGTGCTTAGCAAGCAGGTTCCTGGATGCAGACAGACCTGTAGTCAGTCCGTCAGACAGACTGATGTGTTTAACAAGCAGGTTCCTGGATGCAAACAGACCTGTAGTCAGTCCGTCAGACAGGCTGATGTGTTTAACAAGCAGGTTCCTGGATGCAAACAGACCTGTAGTCAGTCCGTCAGACAGACTGATGTGCTTAGCAAGCAGGTTCCTGGATGCAGACAGACCTGTAGTCAGTCCGTCAGACAGACTGATGTGTTTAACAAGCAGGTTCCTGGATGCAAACAGACCTGTAGTCAGTCCGTCAGACAGACTGATGTGTTTAGCAAGCAGGTTCCTGGATGCAGACAGACCTGTAGTCAGTCCGTCAGACAGACTGATGTGTTTAACAAGCAGGTTCCTGGATGCAGACAGATACGGTCAGACTGTGCAGCCTTGAATCTGCCCGACACCTTTCCTCCCCTTCTCCCCCTCCACTGGCAGGCAATCTTACAGTAAAAATTACTTCAGCTTTGGTTTGAATCAGATAACGAGGAGAGAGAACAGGCTTTTTTCAAATGCGGATGTGATCAAATCGAAGTTAATTTGCCTCTTCGCTTAAAAAAAAAACACAAGTCACAGCCAAGAGTGCTAGGTGTGATTAAAGCGGCCACTTGGGGTCCCAGTTTGAAGCCCCCATATGAAGGAGGGACAGGGTGACTTTCTTAAAGCCCCAGGAATTTCATCTGTAGATGGAAAATACGCTATTTGGAACTTTGTTAACCCAATTTTTTACTCCAGTGTTTATAAAATGTACTAACGTAAACAACAAAATACCACAGAATACAGCTAATATAATAAAAAAATAACTGCTTGTTGTTACCTTGTTGGTCCTTGTATCAACAGTGTGGTCAATTAGCTAGGGACTAAACATGTTTACATGTGGATCACTGATTGGACCATTAAAGGAGAGGTTATGAAGACCAGGAGTAAAGGAGAGCACCTTTAATGTGACCTTGACAACACTGCTATCGTCCCCAATACAAAATAAGGAAATAAAGCACAAAACAAACGGTGAATGACTTTAAATATATACATTTATACACATGCTACTGTATTATGACTGTAAGTGATCTGTGTGAGGGCACTGGAGGCCGGTCAGGGTCAATACATACATGAAGAAAATGACACAGGCGCAGACTAATAATTACTGTATACAGAATGTGATCCATGGCGACTGACAAGAGGACCGATTTAGGTCGACAGGTGAACTCAACCAAAAGTTCACATAACCAACCCATTCATCAGGACCTACAAAGAAAAACATTTAGCTGTTTTGTTTATATTAATTAACACAGGTCAAAGAATATATCTGTTAATGGCAGCCAGAGACCTGGAATAATAAGAAGAGGATGGGTCACACTCACAGCCCCAACGTACTCATGTAGGTTATTCAGTGCTGGGAGACAAGGTTACTTCTTACAACACAATGTGTCTCTCTCATTTCTGAATGGTTCTATGATGACACTGACCTGTCCTCTTCTTATGATTCTAGTGGATCTGACAGCTAACGAGCGAGAAGCCCGTTGAGCAAACAGCTCTCTCATATTGCAAATTATGAGTTGAGTTATGAGTTGAATGTTCCCCCCATAGAAAATAGAATTGATCTCAATATTCAACGTCTGTTCTTCTCTTGTTGCCATCGATCCTCGGCTGTAGTGCCACCTATGGCACAGTATAAATGAAGCCCTTGTCAGCAGGGAGAGGAATAGTCGTCCCCGACAACAGGTAGTAGATCCGTGTCAACCTGTATCGTGTTCAGGGGTGTAAAAAGTACCCAGAAATTATACTTAAGTAAAAGTATGGGTACCGTCTCAAAATCGTACTCAAGTAAAAGTCAGAGTATCTGGCTAAAAACACACTTGAGTAAAAGTAAAAAAGTTTCTGCTTTTAAATGTACTTAAGTACTAAAAAGTTAAAGTAAAATCTTTTTTATGACTGTCTATTCTTCTGATAGAAGGTGTTTAATCAAAGATCCCCGCTTTCTAGTCATGCTCAAGGACCAATCAGCATGGGTATGGGCGGGTTCATTTTCCATTGATGGGGATTTTATTAGCTGTTTTTAAATAAATTGCGGCCGCAGGATTAATAACATTAACGTTAGTTCGGCCAGAGGAACAAATATACTAATTAAAATGGTTGGACCTGCGAGATTTGTACTTTGCACTTTGTAGGTCTGCATTTTAAATGTAAGGAGTAAAAAGTATGTTTTTTTCTGAAATGTAATTGAGTAAAAGTACAAGTATACAAACCTAATAATACTCGAGTAACGTACAAATCCCCCAAAACAGTAAGCTGCAAGGGCTGGGCCCTTTTGAGGACGATTTACCCACCTGCACTTTCGCAACCTCTAGTGGCTCAGGTGTGCATATTCTTTAATACAATTGTATTGCAACGAAGTACAATTACTCAAGTACTTTACACCCCTGATCGTGTTGTTATGGCACATTCAGCCAGGATATCTGTGTAGCTCATAGACTTTGTGTCTTTTTAACGGTACATTCATTCTCACTCAGCTATAAACTCTCAGTTCACTCACATGGACCGACACTGTACCACTGAAACGAGACCCCCTGCTTCTACACAGGAGGGAAAGACATACTGGGTCACACAATAGAAGCACCCAAAATGATATTCAAAAAAAGATGTAGTGATGGCTTCCACCAGGAAATGGGATCTATATCCTCACCCTCCTCCAGTCCTTAAGTTCTCGACCACCATTTGAAAGAAAAAGATACCCCTAATGGCATGGTATCAGCATTCAGTATTGCTGGAAAATATAAACAATATTGTATATTTTTGCTGTGATTCACAGACCATAAAAAATAAAATAAAAATAAAAAAGGCCTCCTGATCCTATCGTTAAAAACGTTGATAACTATGGTAGGTTATACATGCATTAATGTGCAATTCAAAGAGCAAACACACAACACTGGACAAACAACATTAGTCAAATCAACAATGTACAGACTGAAAGTTTCTGGTGAAAAATGTTCAAAATGTGTCCATTATGTCATAGGTGGGCGTATGAAAAGGATGTACATTCTTGGTATATTTGTTATACAAAATATATCTCTAGTGTTTTTTTTGTATTTTTTCTTTTCTTCCTTTTTTTTTTTTTTTTTTGCAGACAAGCACAGTTCATTCAAAGCTATTTAGAGGAGAGAAAACAACAATTCACTTTTTTTTGCTCTATCCATAAAGGGCTTCTGTTGGGTCAGGTTTTATAGATTCATACCTAAATATAGTCCATCAAATCACTCCTGTCTATATACTGTACAGTTCCATACTATACACACATACTCAGTCGCACTCGTGTGCCCGTTCTCTACACGGGAAGTCCTTACATTCTAATCTCACAATCATGAGAGCAGATCAAATCTGCTGTTCTGGGCAGGAGGGGTTTGATCAATCTAACATGCATTCCTTTATAATAATAAGAAAAATAAGGTTGTTGGTGGTTTTCAAAATGAGCCGAGCAGCACTGAGGACAGAGGGTCAGAGGTCAGAGGACAGAGGACAGAGGAGAGAGGACAGAGGAGAGAGGACAGAGGACAGAGGAGAGAGGACAGAGGACAGAGGACAGAGGAGAGGAGACAGAGGACAGAGGACAGAGGACAGAGGAGAGAGGAGAGAGGAGAGAGGACAGAGGACAGAGGAGACAGAGGACAGAGGACAGAGGAGAGAGGACAGAGGACAGAGGAGAGAGGACAGAGGACAGAGGAGAGAGGACAGAGGAGAGGAGACAGAGGACAGAGGACAGAGGAGAGAGGAGAGAGGACAGAGGACAGAGGAGAGGAGACAGAGGACAGAGGACAGAGGAGAGAGGACAGAGGACAGAGGACAGAGGAGAGAGGACAGAGACAGAGGACAGAGACAGAGGAGAGAGGACAGAGGAGAGAGGACAGAGACAGAGGACAGAGGACATAGACAGAGGACAGAGGACATATACAGAGGACACAGCCCTCTCTGCAGAGCACATGTGCAACAAGTGTGAGTGTGTAGAAGCGAGGAGAGCGGAAGGGCTGTCGTAGTGTCTCTCTCTCTCTCTCTCTCTACATACACACACAGAGACACACGCACACACACACACACAGAGACACACGCACACACACACACACACAGAGACACACGCACACACACACACACACACAGAGACACACGCACACACACACACACACAGAGACACACGCACACACACACACACACAGAGACACACGCACACACACACACAGAGACACACGCACACACACACACACACACAGAGACACACGCACACACACACACACACACAGAGACACACGCACACACACACACACACACACACACAGAGACACACACGCACACACACACACACAGAGACACACGCACACACACACACACACAGAGACACACGCACACACACACACACACACAGACACACACACACAGAGACACACGCACACACACACACACACACGCACACACACACACACAGACACACACACGCACACACACACACACACACACACACACACACACACACACACACACACACACACACACACACACACACACACACACACACACACACACACACACACACACACACACACACACACACACACACACACACACACACACACACACTCACAGTCCAGCCTGCAGCATAACACAGAGCAGCCCAAAGGAAGCTGCAGGTCTAGGAACAATCTGTGTAAATGAGTGTGTGGGAGCAACTTGTGTGGACACCTTGTCTCACACACACACACACACACACACACACACACACACACACACACACACACACACACACATACATACATACATACATACACACACACACACACACACACACACACACACACACACACACACACACACACACACACACACACGTCAATACATGATAACAAGTCGCCGTAAGAGGCCCCTGTCCACACAGTCTCCTTTGTCCTCTGTCTTCTGCGCCCAGTCCCCCCTTTCTTCCTCTCCTCCTTTCAATCTCTCCATCCAGGCTGGTTGGGGCCAGTAGTCAG